>NC_137462.1:130192646-130430146 GCF_964235325.1 Thermobia domestica | reverse complement strand
AACGCACATAAACTATGTAAATGTATTAAAAAATGTAAAATTGGCCTTCTTTTTTCGGGAATACTGCTTTCAAAATTTACTTACTTAACTGTCATTTGTAAGAAAGACCAATTTCAATTAACTTTCGGAACAGCACGATCTGGTCGAAATGATACAGAGCCCTATTTCGTACCCTTCTTCGCAAAAATGTTACGGGCCATAACGAAACGTAAAAGTTGGGAAAAAGTATTGTAAAAGTCTCATCGATTCTCGCAAACTAAAACCGCACATTTTATATTGCGTTGACGCAGACCCGAATGGAACGAGACTCTCAGATGCTCAGAAGTATTAATACTTCTTTTTGTAAATTATTTATTACTACGAACACGATTAATATACTTTAAATTCTTTAACATCTGTAAAGAAATTCTTTGTAAAGTAATAAGGTTCGAACTTCATTTGTTGTTTTGAAAATTAAAGTTACTCGCCTTGGCGTTTTGTGTAATTTTGTAAACTTTGTTCAACTACCAAACAACTGATCTCAGTATAACCTTAATTACTAATAGAAATTTTTGCACAAGTAGGAAGTTCCTTTACTTATCCATTCGTGACACTATATACACATGTATAGTACCATAAGATCCAGTTCTTCGAATATGCAACCGGAGATTTCAATATTATAGAAATTGCACCCATTTTCCTCTTTAGGAGTGGAATTTTTTCGAACGCTGAAACCAGCGTTGCCACAGTCCTAGCTCTGAAGTGGGCTGAAAAATAGTACCAAATTGAAACAAAAAGGGCTGAATTCATTATTTTATACCAGTGTGATATATGACAAACTAAAAGAGGTAAAATTCTATAATACTTCCCTCCGCCCCTCTACTATGAGTCTACATCACGAAAGTGCTCTTTTTAAAAATTACTTTTTAAAAACATTCAAATAGGAGGACCCGAACAAACTTGGTGTAGAGTCTTTGCAACGACACATAAATTATACTTATTAGGGCACACCTCGTCTTCTTCAGAATATTCAACACTTGACTCAGCGTGTATGTGTTTTTTTATATATATATTTAATTACTTATTAAGATTTCAAGCTAAAATTTCTCGTCTCCTTCAGGCGCGGCGCGAATGAGCCCATCTAGCGTTGTTTCCCAGTGTAGTTTGAATTACGAATATTCGAAACAACGTTCGTAGCGTTATGCGGTACAACGTCACTGAATGAATATTCAACAGCATTTTTTAAAGAGTCCAACAGACAGTATGAGTAAAGTGAAATGTAGGAAAAATCTTACTGACATGTTTTGAAAATGTGACAAGTATTTCTTAAATGGTGCTGAATTGGGTAGAATTGTACCAGCTTTTTCACAAAAGGGGCTGAAAATGCCAGTGTGGTACCAACGGGCGGATGAATGACAAAAAGGGCTGAATTTGGTACAATTGTACCAAGTGTGGCAATACTGGCTGAAACTCATATCCCTTATTTTTAATTAAAAAACTTACGGGATTTTATACCCTCAAGTCAACAGGGCCATCTATCATGGAACCGTATGGTGTTATTTCAACATCTAAGAGGGAAATGCTCCACACCAGCACTTTTACCTTCTAAAGTTAAGTTATTTGTTTTCTGTTATTATTTTAATTATGTCGTAACCGGATTATTTAGATTATGGTAATTATATGTCTAGTTCATCGTGCGGGAAGAATGGGTTAATGAAATGTATTTGATCCTCTTTTCTTTTAGCACACGGGCGTCGTTAGCGGGGGCAGTCGGGGAGACGCGTCCCCCAGATTTTAGTCTAATATATTTAAAGAAACAATACCACTTTGTGTATAACTTTGGTCAGAAAGAGGCTTTTGATTTTGATTCATCCGCCCCCTCCGTCAGATTTAAAAAGCTGACGCTGCCAGTGCCCTTAGATACGCATTTGAATTAAAGAGTAGTTCTAATGATAAAAACCCGTACAATAATCTGTTCTTGACATATTTGAGCCAGCTGACTACTTCGAATACGCTTTTTCATCAAAATAAATGGTAAAAATCAAGCTTGAGACAGGTACTATGTTTCGAAATTCATTTCATATGAGCCACCTTACCTCTTCACCCGAGTTTATTACAAACAACAATTCATTCCCCTTTTGCCTAAAGGCTCTCCGGCACTTCGTTGAAAACATTTTCAATGATCTTATCTTTAAACAGAACGGGAAAAGATTCATCTCAGCATAAAATTCCCTGTCTCCAAAAATTAAGCAGCGAGGGAATTCCTATTCTGCCTAATCTTTGGAGACAGGGAACTTTTTTTCGGGGAAGATTTTTTTTTTTTTAATAGGAAATTGCAGCATCGAAAAGCTTCGCTCCTAGCGTGTTTCTATGCGGATCGGAACTCTTGTATATAATGGCTGGGATAACAAGGGCGAGGACAAAATCCAAGCGGTCAAAACTCAAGGAAAATTCTGACGAGAAGGACAAAATCATAGTAGTATATATTGGATACCACTGCACACTCTATATGTTTATTTTTTCCTTCAATTGTCATATTTCATCGTCTGAGATTCAATACCGCGTAGGTACCATTTCACCAATTTTACAAGAGAGACAAAAAAAAAACCGTTTAAAAACTAGCTTCAGCCACAATATACGTGGTATTACTTTGAGGGAATAACAGACTCATTTGTCGTGATATAGGTGTACTACTTAACTAGATTGTGTGCCATCCTATACTGATTCTAATGGTATCAAAAACTCAAATTCGCCAAAATTGGAGATACGTGGTGTTGAATCTCAGAAAAAGATATTCTAAAACATTATTTTCTATACGTATTTTTTAAATTTACTGAAATATATTTTTCTTTTAAAATATTGAAAACCCAGTAAAAGGGGGAAAAATGTTATAATAAAAGGGAAGATTGCTTTAATTACTTTCACACACACCCATAAGAAAAGTTCTGGGTATATCTATTCATTATACATTTAATACATTTGAAATACGTTTAGCATATTACTGTAAGACCATACACTTTAATTACAAAATGTAACTCTAATGTTTGATTTTTTAAATGTTCATCCTTGTGAAGTACCGGTAGCATATAGCATTCTTTTATTTTGGGTAATGTGTAAATATTTATTTTAATTCTGAAATACCGATCAAGATTTTTTTCTTTTAGCAAAGATCGAAATGTGAAATATATACTTACTATAACAGTTTTACGTGTTTTGTGGGTTTTCAGTATTTCAAAAATGTTATTTCAATAAAGTGAAGAATTACAGTACATATAACATTTTAGATCCATAACAGTTAAGGAAAAAATAATCATCCTTTTATTAGGCTTCGCCTATGATTCTGCCGCTTGAATTTAGACCCTACTCCATTTTGTCAGAATTTTCCTTGTGGATTGTCCTCTTGAATTTTGTCGTGCATTTGTAAGAATCTGTTTAGTAGTTTTAACAGGGTCTGTAAGAAGAATAACTATATCTTCAAGTTTCATCATAAATTTTAGATGATATTCTCCTTGTTCTTCTCGGAAAAATAACTAGGATACAGTTATGTTATTCGCAGTGTTATTCACATATACTTCAGTAAAGATGAATGCGATTTTTTAAGTTGCACGATAGGCGTTTGACATTGTAATTGAAATGAACATAAGGCAAAGTTAATTCGGTCTAATATCAAGTTGTTTCATATCAATGCTTTATTCACTTTTCAAGTATTTCATCTCTAACACCCTAAGGCACGCAGTACGCAGGAGATGCCACAGCTCATATCCTCATGACATGTTTGACCATATATATTTCTATATTAAATAAATAATACAAGAGGATGCATAATTTTAGTGTTCTAAATCACAACACCTTTTTAGGCATCACCTTATCAGCTGATTTGTCTTATATATATAATTCTGTACTCAATGCAATAGCATCATATATACTTCAATTTTCATATTTATATTGTCGATGTAAATAGCAGAAATACAAAATATTAATATCACATAACGAAAAACTTGTCTGGTTTTTGTACAGTTTCAATCAAATCAAAAGGTCAGATAATCGAGGGAAAAGTCCACCTCATGCATTCTCTTCCATTGTTTGCTTAGTATGGCCAAACATGTCTTGATGTTGTGAACTTGACACCTTTTATATACTGCGAGCCTTAGTATGTTGGAGATGAACTACTGGAAAACTGAATATTTGTGTGTGTGTGTGTGTGAAATGATTAGACATTAGACCGAATTAAGTTTGTTTTACGTTCGTTTCAGTTACAATGTCAAATGGTTTTCTTGCAACTGAGTCCATCAATTTTCCATTTCCCTTCAGATATTTTTAAAAAATCACATTCATTTTTAATAAAGCAGATGCGAATAACACTCCTAATAACAGAACTGTATCGTAGTCATTTTTCCGAGAAGAACAAGTAGAATAACATCTAAAATTTATGATGAAACTTCAAGAAATAGTTATTCTTCTTACGGAAAGTGTTATAATTACTAAGGAAAAATTCTCTTTAAGAAATCTTTCCCTGGATAATTAAAAGTCTCGAAAAATTAGGCAGAACAAGAATTCCTGTTGTGATTGAAGATAAGATCAATTAAAATATTTTCTATGAAGTGTTGAAGTGCCTTTAGGCAGAACGAGAAGACACCCAAACAACAAATTACATTAATCTCAATATGATGAAAAAATACAGTAAATTACAATCTGAAACAGGTGTCTGGTTATTCTTAATTTATAGTTGCTATCCTGAGTTTCAGGTTCCGGTTTGAAAAGCTAGTGAATATTATGTTTTCCACACAAATTTTCGAATTTGTATATCTGCCTTATGATACCCTCTCAAATCAAAGTGACATAATAACTCTTAGCTTCAGATAGATACTAAATATGTTCCAAGAATCATCTCAAACTGTTCATCCGTTTTCCCATGAGATGATTACAAACATCAGAAACATCTCTTTCAATGTGGCCATATAGATTTAGGTAAATAGATAGATAGATAGATAGATAGATAGATAGATGATAATTGCCGAAAATGTAGTTTTTTAAATATAAAACACACAATTTTAGAGCAAGGGAAAAGTCAATTATTGTGAAGGTTTCCCACACTAAGGGCTATGAAACTCTGGAATTTCACAGGAAAATTCTAAATACTTTAGACATAACAATGGTTTAAAATATAAAATACATTTTTCTGTTTTGGGAAAAGAAGTCCAGATAGAACATAATGAAACACCTCCACTTTTTGTCTTCAGAATAACCAACTTTTTTGTTTGTGGGTTGATAACGTAGTAGATAGGACTCATTATAATTATAACAATATAAAATGAACTTATTTAAGTATAAAAAGACAAAACAATAATATATATGTAATTCAAAGTAAAAAAAGATGCATCTTCTATTTGGCCAAAAAATTACTATATACATTGAATATATTATTTGGAGTTGTGAAACGCATTAAACTGATGTAGGTAACCATTGTAGTAACTTTAGAGACCAAAAAAAATGTCATATAAATGCGAATAGTTATTGCCTACAGCTCGTTACACAGAGACCTCTTGGTGCTATAGATAGATAGATAGATAGATAGATAGGTAGATAATTCCTCTTTTAAAGCTGGAATTTTGAGAAACACTGCTACATATATTCTTTTATTTGCAACTTTTGTTAGAATTTCAAATTTTGTTAGAATTTCATAAGACTTTACAAAAATTTTGAAAATGTTGTAGTTATTTGTACGGGGAAGAATCTACTAGCCGAACCGAGTGTTATGACTAGTTTCAGTGTTTCAAAGCGGAAAGAACATCCGTCAAAGACGAGACAAAACCTAGCCATCAACGTTAACGTTCAGAAAGTGTAGGTACTATGGAAAATTAGTCATTTGATTGTCCGCAAAATAGCTGAGAAAGCAGAAATCAGTAAATCATCCTGTCGTGTGATCTTAGTATACAAAATTGAACATGCATCGTATTGCTGGAAAATTCGTTCCACAATTTCTAACAAATGAACAAATAGAAACACATGTAGAAATCTTAGAAGATTGTTAGAACGATAGGTGATAGCTTGTAGAGAAACATCATAACAAGTGGCGAGAGTTGGGTCTACGTCTGTGACACTGGGATAAAGACAAAGCCGTTCCAATTGATGGGAAAATCTTTGCTGAGATCCGAATTACACGTCAAAGTTACTGGAACATTACAGTGATTATTATTATTATTATTATTATTATTATTATTATTATTATTATTATTATTATTATTATTATTATTATTATTATTATTATTATTATTGTGGTGTTGTGATGGTCCAACGTGATCAAACTAGTTTAAAAAAAAAAGCATTATTTAGCAGTGATAAGGTGTTTGAAGGAGGCTGAGGTGAAGAGACCATAAGGTTGGGAAAATGGAACATGGATGACACAATAAGACTTTTTTAACTAATGATTTATTCTCATATTTTCCCCTTTTTCCCTGGTCTTGGAAAAAACGAAAAAAGTATTTTTTTTTTAAATCGGTTCTTTTCGACCTCGGAGAATGGACAACTTTGTCATGTTCTCGTTTCACCATCTCACATTGTGAGATTGATTACACATTTTTTTTTAAGTCTTCGTATGTGACATTTTTTGTTTTAATTCTTCAAGACAAAGCTGAATTATTATTATTATTATTATTATTATTATTATTATTATTATTATTATTATTATTATTATTATTATTATTATTATTATTATTATTATTATTATTTAAAGAACTAATATTTTATGTGGAAATGTGACAATAGGTAACCAGGTAACATAGACGATACGAAATTTTAAGCAAAGTTGACTCATTATTTAAACGATAGTTAAATGAAGCTTTAATTTCCATAGTTCTGTTAATAGTATTTTATGATATTGACTGTATCTATTTTAATCTTATTTTATGATCAGCTTTAATCTTGTAATGTGAATATATTAAACTTGTGACAAGGGTCTTAACCTACTAATATTCATTCTATATCACAAATTTTCTGGTCTGTTTTAAATGATTTTGTAACAGTCTTAACATAGTGCTGTATTTTTGCCAATGAGCTGTTCACGGCATTGAAAATAAAGTTATTATTATTATTATTATTTTGAAGATTGGAAAATTGGTAACTTTTTGTCTATTATTGGTTCCCTTGAGAAACACAATTTTTAAAAACTATGATACCAAAAGTAATACTATTTCTACCTCCATTTACTCTCTGTTTCGTGTTTATTTATTTTCTTTTTTTTTTTAAAAAAAAAAAACTTTTTTTAAAATTTGATAGAATTTCGTAATTTAAAGAAATTTCGGTCACTTTTACGATTCGAACATTATCACCTTAAAAAAAAACTTTTACACATAATATCTACCGAAGTAAGCTAGCTACTTTTGCGACAGGAAAACCTATATCATTATTTTTCCTTTGTATTCCTACTTAATCTGATAGTATTTTTCTCTTCCTGTTTCACATAAATAGAAAATGAAATGAAATCTTTGAGTTTTACGTCCCGCGGTTATGCCGGTTAGGCTAAAGGAGACGGTGATGATGAGTAATGAATGAAATGAAGAAAGTGGGAGGAAACGGAAAAACCCACGCACACGGTGCTTGTCCACCACAAAGTTCACTTGGAGGGGCTGGGATCGAACGCGGAACCCCAAGCACCAGAGGTGAAGGCTCTACCGCTGTGCCACCGCTGCCCCTTTACATAAATAGAGATAAAGTTCCAGTGGTATTGTAATTGTACCCTAAAAGGCCATATGTTTTCCTATAGATGAGTTTTACTTTATCCATAATACAAACCAACCTACAACGAAACTACATACATATAATTGGAAATTGGCCGTAGACTCAACAGAAAATGTATAATTTGATATTTTATACCATATCGAAATAATCGGCTCAATAGGCATGCAATATGATACGCTGTATATGTAGAGACGAAACGTTTTCGCAGCAATTTTGATATTAATTGTCACAATTTTCGCATTTATGTCCCCTTTAGTTTTTCAAATGTAGCACAAGCTTTATATTTTTTGTAGTAAGATATATATCTAATACAAAAATGAGGATTAATTTGATTAGGTGCAATGAAATGAAATGAAATATTTTAGTTTTGCGTCCCACGGTTTGATTAGGTGCACATTCTAACTAATGTATTCACTGAAATATAGAAATGAATGCAAAAAATTAAACACTTCCTCGAACGTCATCCTTAGTTGAATTATGACATGCAACAAGACATTACCAATTCTTCTTTCAAGTTTGTTCTCCTGTCAGTAGTAATCATATTATACTGGGAAAAGAATCTCTTGGCATCAACACTCGAGACTGGCAACCATACTGAACGTAACGAGCTGACAGCAAAAGACCCGTGGTTAACTTTTAAATTGTTTAACAATGATACAATGTCAACTTATCCTCACTGTTGAGAACATCAATAATCTTACTTTTAAATTCACGGTAAGCAACCAACAGATCATGAACATTTTCACCACAAAACACAGTCAACAATTTAAACAACAGCTCAGTTTAGTTGATGTCTACATCTTTATGAAATGAAACAGTTTCTGGATCAAATAACTCGCAGAGCTTTTTCGTAAATGCAACGCCTTTTTCTAAGTTTAAATAATATTTGAAATGCGGTTTTTAGTTATAATTAGCAACAATTAAGAAGAATTCCACTTTTTCGTTTTCATTCGCATTTATCGGAAGTAATGACGAATATCGCAAAAATTCACGATTATATATATGTAATTTCTGGCTCTGAAACGAAAAGTTTGAGGTTTCCTGAAACATATACGCATTTGTTTAAAAAATGTTGTGCACGTATCGCATTAACGAAATAGGATTATTCCTTTTTCTATCCTTCCATTCGCCTTTCCCAGCTCCGCAAGCCCTTGATTCATAAATGTCATTTCTACTGTAGTTGGTTCATCGAATTAGGCGAGAACTATTTTTTTTTTATCCCTCTTCCTTTCAATAGAGATGGAAAATGAAAAGTAGTATTTGGTTTAGAACGTTTAAAGTTTGAAAACTGAAGACTGTCCGATTAACATTGGATACCATATGAGTTGAGAATGAACAGGTGTGTTCCTATCATAAAAATGAAGGTTCTGTTCATGGACTAGTTATTTACAACTAATTCCTTTTTTTTTGGGGGGGGGGGACAGCATGGGGGACTCAGTATTTAATAAAAATTTTATAGATATACTATATTCAAAATTTTCATTGCTTTTTCACTAATATGCTCATCAATATTATACTTGTTTGTGATATACAAAAATTACTTAGTTTTATTATTTCATTTCCACATATAACAATAAAATATTATTTTTATTAATCAAGTATTTTTTGGTGCCCAAAATGGAATATAAATCTTATAAATTGATATGCAAATTTAAGTTTGTTTAGAAGTTTGCTGAAAGACATATTTTTCATTAGTTTTTAATACCGACAGATGTTTAGTTTTCTCCTAGTGTTTCTTTCAAAGGCATAAAATACACGCTGACATAATTCTTAAAATTCTAATGTCATAAGGGGACAAAAGTATGTCACGATTTCCCACTATGTGGTTACGATATTTTTCCTTTAAGTTTGGTTCATGTACGTTCCACACATAATTTCCCCTCAAGAAAAAATATTTGTTTTATTAATTTACCATATTTATGAGTTCCCTTTAGTATTTTTTTATAATTTATTTCTATCTTTGAATCAGTATGGATTAAACGTACCGGTAACTACTAAAAATTTGCAAATTCTCGAATCAACTCACCAGGAAGACAAATGCTGACATGACCTTTCTAATTGGTTTATCGTTAGAACACTTCCCTTGGATGCTTGAGACCTGAGTTCGATTCCCGGTGGAAGCACAAATGTTTCCCATCCTTCTTTAACCTGTAGGTCCACGTTTCATATAGCCTCAGTGCTGAAAGGGATGCTAAATTCTAAAATAAACTACCGGAAACTGACATTTTAAACTTAATAAGAGAAAAAAATACCTCTATGACTAAAGAGGAAAATCCTTCAACATAACTTACTTTGTAAAGACTGCTCATATGACAATGACATAACATTGTTCCCAAGTTTGTTTACATTAGATCATATGAGAACAATACATTACTGAAGAGGAGTTGCGTTACAGCTTCTTTTCATCCTACATACACACATACATATACGTCTATCTTCAAGAGAAAGGGAAACATGTGCTATAACTCATGTCGTAACACCTGCAGCTATCCTTGTCTCGATCATGGTGAGACCATACATCACAAGATTACATTTTACGCTTGCAATATGTCTCTCTGTCTGTATGTGTGTGTGTGGTGTGTGTGTTGTTGCAAAGTCATGATTAGTAATTGTCCATATGATGATGCTTCCTCTGACTGCACCGGCTATCTTCCTTCTACTAGTTTACATGTTGATGGTGGTAGTAAGATGAAAGTTTTAGATTGTATTGAAATGCTTATAGACAGTACCTGCTGGTTGTCCAGGAAATGATGGTGAATCTCAGAAACAAAAGATGCATGATTAGAAAGGGATAAATAATTTATGTTCTTTGTAAAAACTGCATTTCCTGTTAACATCAAAACATGCATTTCATCTATCAATAACATATTTCAAATGGGTGACGTATACACTTCTATTTATGTACCTATAGTAATGATTTCAGAGCGTAACCTGAGAAACTGCATCTCGGAGCTACGAAATCTTCCCGATCATATCTCTGATCGTGTAAAACGTGAGCTACAAGTACTTTAATAGTAGTACGTACTTTCGCCCTTCGTGTATTGAAAGTCCCTGAAGAGAGGGTCGTATCTTTGAATGTGCAAAAAGGTGGGTTACAAGTATTTTAACAGTAGTATGTATTTTCGCCCTCCGTGTATTAAAAATTCACCCCCTTCTGAAGGAAAATCTTCTGAAATGACAACTGAGTGCGTATGTTTGGCTTTGTATGTAAATTTACGCTTAGGCAGTTTAGGGATATGTGTACGGTGCGAAATTCTCAAGAGTAGCGGTTTTCTTAAATAAATTTGAAATCTTCTATTTTTTTTTTTTTTTTTTTTTTGGATAAACATAAGCAGGGGCAGGATTTTAATTTTGGTAGGCCCGCTCCCTCGCTTATGGATACATATACTCAATTGATTGATTAATAACGATACGAAATTACTTTTACAGTAGTGGTTGATGCTATTTGTTAAATCATTGTCTACCATTAATATAAACAGTGAAAACTATATGTATTCTTTATTGTATCGTTTAGCATTTATATATTATAAAAAAAAAATTCGGGTAGGCCCGTGCCTACCCGACCTAACGGCTGAAGTCGCCACTGAACAAAAGTTGGAACTCTTCAACTCTCAATACGAATAATGAGCTCAGTATTTTGAGATTGAATTGAATCGCCCAAAACCATGAAAACACCTAATTTCAGGAAGGTGTTGGCCTAAGTAGAAGCAAAGATAGCAGCAAAATCGTGTCATTAGATAATATTTACACAATGATGTGTATCTAAATAAGATGCACATCGTTGAGTAAATATTTAACTTATGAGTCTTGCGTTCTTGGCCAGTCGGTTGATTTGGACATTAGTGTCTCTTTTCAGTGCTGAAGCTAGATGAAACTTATACTTAGGCCTACGAATTGATATGAGATCTAGCCGTCTGCGCTTTTACCGGGAATCGAACCTGAGTCTGTGCTAACCATATAGCACCGGTGTATCTTTAACCTTATCTTCTATAAAGAACTGATTATACTGATTACTTCGTTGTTTCTCTGGCTTTAGGGAGACACGGTGGCTCTGGTGCGTTGGAATCCTGGTTCAATCCACATCCAAGTAAGTTTGTGATGGACAACATCGTGTCCGTGGGTTTTCTCGGGGTACTTTCGTTTCCTTCCACATTCACATCACACTGATTCTTCCATTTGCCTTAATCCTTCCTTTTCCTTAGCCTTAAGGACATAATCGTGGAACGTAGACTGAGGTATTTCAGTTCATTTTCTCACTTTGATGTTTTGAACTCTGATATTGATTGCTCATATAGTGCGTCTTTCATTATTTTAGGTTATTACATTTGAAGACTGGAGGGGACAAAAAGAAGGTAAGTCAGTTGTTTATGATAATACACAATTGATCTGTTTTTCACTGACTTACCTACTTCTTTCTCTGTAGGTGAAATCTTTAGCATTAAATTTCTTAGTTACTGACTTTCTTCTTACTGTGGGATATAGTCCATGCAAACTACATCTTCCAAGCCATATTATTCTGCTGTTAACTCATTTTCGACAATTTCCTGACTTACCTCTTTTTTTCTCTGTAGTCTTCATTTGTTTTATCCAGTTTAAAGGTCAACTGGATAAGCAGATATACTCACAATTGTGAATGTTACTTTAAGTTGTCCAAAAAATGCCAAAGGATTTTAGTACACAAATTAGCTATAAGCACATTTGTGATTCTCTGAATGACAAGTTGTCAGGTACTGAATTGCCATATGTTGAGTATATTGGAAATCACATGGTTTATAAGTAGTATGTTCTGCATTCACAATTGTGAGGGTATCTGCTGAAAGGGTTAAGAAAATAATTAAGAAAATATTGTTGAAATCAATTTTACGTTCATTTGATCACGGATGGAGGGTATTATACCATATAGTAGGTTCAAAAGAGAGTTGAGTTGATTTTAGTTTAGCGTCCCTTTCAGCAGCGAGGCTATATGAGACGTGGACCTACTGATTAACGTGGAATCCGAACCACATGAGCTCCCGCCGGGAATCGAACCCGGGTCTCCCACGCCAAAGGCGCGTACGCTAACCGCTTAGCCACGGAGGAGCTCTCAAAAGAGAGAACAGAATTCACAAACGTGCATCTTCTGTTCCAGTGTGTACAGAGGATGACAGGGGTAAAACCATCTCTCTGATAATTTTCAGCAAATCTGAGATAATGTAATAAAATACACTCCCCAGAGTTTATTCTACAACCTTTGTTTTCATATTCTGAGAAAAGCCTGTCAGTAGGTCAATGTATTGAAATTTTTGACAAGGATTTACAGAATAATTATTTTAGTAAGAGTGTGTACCAGTATATACATATGTATACTGTGTCCTTTATCCTTTATCCTATCTATTTCTTTATCCTATTTAAATTTCAATTGTTTAGTCTTCCTTAACTGGATATAGTATACCGATAGACTATTTTGAAACTAACATTGTGTGCATTCATTAAGACCAGGGACGTCATTTAAGGGGACAGGAATTGACAATTGCACCCCTGAGTTTCAGATTTATATAGATTTTATCAGTAGAATAGTAGTAAATCAGTGAAGGACGAGAAAATTTACTTATATCAAGGGGTCTTGCCCACCCTCCAAGCAAAATCTAAAATGACACCTCTGATTAAGACTAGCTAAAATGACTGTTTCTAGCACATGGAGAATATATGTATGAAAATTGTTCGAACCTTCTTTCTCCCCCTTGGATACGCATTTCAAAAAGCAGTGGTAGTGATCCAGTTGTTATCTTAGTCAGTATCAGTTTGAGCCATGTAAACTGATTTCTATTTTCTTTTATTTCTATACTTCCTTACGAAGTACTATCTAATAACTCGATATATCCTTTCACAATTATCGTACTGTTGTTTACCTTCTATTGCTGATCATTCAAGATTGAGACCAATAATCTTTAAACATAATGAGCCTTATGCAGAGTCATTCTGAAGCGTGATTAGTGTCATACTAAAGAGTTCGATTAACATATGTTTACTGCAGTAGTCAGATCTTTAGTATGACGCTAATCATACGTCAAAACTACTCTGCATAAGGCGGAATATCTCGTTATGTTCTTTCATTGCACAGAGATATCTTGTTTATGGAAATTGTAGGAATCCTTTTCTGCCCCTTAGGATGTGCATTTCAATGGTAGTGTTAAAAAAAAAAAAAAAAAAAAAAAAAAAAAAAAAAAAAAACGGAATATCGCCCCTTTCTCACCATCATCACCAAAGATGGTATTTAATGAATTCGGACTTAAAAGGCTTCGAATATGACACTATTCGTCTCAGCAGTTCCGAAAACCATGGATGTAACACGAAACTCGGCCGTTTTCGTTGCTTTTTTTTTAACATAATATCCCCACTCTTCTCTGTATTTTCCCCAAAATATCCTAAATTACTAAAATTGATCAGGGTCTATTTACGTACCAAAAATCAAGAAAATTGGCCCAGTAGTTTACAACGGTACAAATACAATGGTACCTTGTATGGTACCTTGTATATTAATACTAGGCTTGTACAATGCTACATTATATATTAATACTAGCTTGCTGATTTATATATGCAGAAGAAGAAAAAGAAAATAGATGTAATGTGAATGTTTATAAAATATAGATATTCCAATGTTTAAAATAATAAGGTTTTTGGCACGCCGTTGGCATGACAGCAAAATATACAGAATATAAATAACATGAAAGCAAATCATTAAAGGAAGGAAGTGTGTATTTATTTTAGTGTGACTCTTGTTTAATTTAATTTGAGTAGCGAAGCAAGGCTATACAGCGATTATATATCATATTTGATTCTATATCGTTGTAAGTTTAGAAGGAGCTAGTTGTTAAACATCGTGACATTTGTTTAATTCTCACATAGATGTTCAATCCAGCTTAGTTGTTTCAAGAATTTAAAAAGATGGTAAGAATCTTACACAGTCAAGTATTTATATAGAATATTGATGTCTATAGTTGAGAACCCCCTGTCTTCCGTGCGCGAGGATACTTCATATTATATATTTATACGTTACCAAATTAAATCACTGCGTTGTCTTCATTATATGTGCTTAACATTCTATTTTTACTTTCTAGAATAAATTTTGTTGATTTCGATTCGAAAAATGTTAAATATTTTTAAATTTATATCATGATGCAGACCAAAATCCTTGTTGCATATAATGTAATGCGCTATAGCATATAAAGTACAAGGGCAAATAGGTACGTTCTTTTTTATTTTCGTATCGGCATTTATTCCGAAGTTGGGCGTCCGCTTTCGCCACGTTTTTTTCGCTGTTATCTCTTTTGCATGCTTTCTGCAATGTGTTACTGGGTTCATTAGTCCGTACTCTTCACAAACTTTTAAAAGATTTTGTTCGTTATCAACGTATTGCTTCACAAATGTTAAAACTGTTAGTTCATTGCCCTTGCACATTCGCCATGTTGATAACATAAATGCTCGTTTCTTTCCTACAATGCAACTGTTTGGTTACCTTGCGCCAAGTAGTTCCCTCCGCTCGCCGCATAGTCCCATGTTTATAACCTCTTATATATAACAAATATACTGATTTTTCGAGACTCTTATATATTATCAAACACACAAATGATCAAATTATTCATATCTTTCCTGTAAATTTTAAAAATTTTGCTGGAAACGGACGCCCAACTCTGGAATTTAATCCTTCGTATCAGTGGATAAGTAAATGAAAGTGGGTTTGTTACCCCCTTTCTAAGTTCGTAGATACTCAATGAATAATCCCTAAAAGTATGAGCGTCCAGCTTCTTCTGGAACTCAGACGGTCTTACGTATACTATATCCATTAATTAGTACATACGAAAACTTTCAATTGAATTTGACTTGAATAAAATGAGGAGAAACTTGTTACTCATTTGTTTCTTGCTATTTTACTTCTTTTTTTTTTATCAACGGAAACTATTAAATTTCCACTTTCCACTTCTTGTTTTAATGACAACTTATAAAGAAACGATGTCGCTTGTATTATTAAATCAACACTCACTTGGTTTTGCGAATTGTACTAGAGAAATCATCATTTTCTAAAAGACATGGACATTAAAAAATTTCTTATGGTGTTTTCACCTTTCTTTACAATTATTGACCATATATTATTTTGTTCTATAATAAGTAAGAGACAACTGACCAGAATATTTTTAAATAATTTAAAAAAAGAAGAAATAACTAATGAGTTGAGTATGGGACTCTCCGGTTTCTATGACATATCATATTTAGTGTCCTGGTATCTTTTTACATGTCTAATTAAATATTAACACATTTCTTACTCTTGTGGACACGAAAATGCTGTTTTTATTAGTTATAATGAATATTTGAATGATATTTTGCGTTTTACCTCATATTTATTAAAGAAATAATATAAAAACATACGTTTGAACATTTTTTTTTTTAAAAGACGAGTTTCATTTATTGCTCAGAAAAATACTTGTACATTTGTCAGTATTAGTAACGATGTTATTAAAAACTTTCTCCTTAAGAAATATTTGAGCTTGTGTAACGGGATACGAAGGAATACTTTACAGTGTGTGGGGGTAACGGTTCTTGAATTGGCGTAGCATCAAAAAGTTTGAAAAGGAAAATCATTGCTTTAATTTCTCTCTTTCTTTCTCTCTCTCTCCTTTCTCACTCTCCCTTTTTTTGCTTCCTGCTGGGATATCTAAAGTCGACCTTTTTCGTTTTATATTGCATTGAACCGTATAGATCTTACATCCGTAACTATTAGCACACTTTACTTTTCAGGTTAAAATAAATATTACTTTCGTTCATATTCTTTTTTTCTTTATAGGGTCAGCAATGCAGCGCTTACCTCTGGTGCGTGGGGTCCCTATGTTCGATTCCCGACCAAATAAGTTTGTGATGGACAACATTGTGTTCGTGTGTTTTTTTTTCTCGGGGTTCTCCCATTTCCTCCCATATTCCCATTCCACCAATACTTCCATCATCATTCTCTTGCCTTAATCAACCATTTCTCTTAGCACATACACAATATAATGGCGAGACGTTAAACTGAATGAATTTATTTTCTTTTTTTTTTCAAATTGCAATTGCAAATCTCTTTCTGTTTTTTTTTTTTTTTTTTTTTTTTTTTTTTTTTTTTTTTTTTTTTTTTTTAAGAATCACGATACAAAAACTGTAAGCGTTTCTTTTTTATTTAATGGAAGTGGAATTACCTTTCTACGAATAATTTCATATTAGCCTTTATCTCTCTCTACTAAAACCGGAAGTGGTATAAATCTACTACCCTTTTTGCTTTCAAAATTGATCTCCGTAGACAAAAAAACCGTCTACCACTTCCAGTTTCAATATTGAATATTAAAAGTCTACCGTGGTTTTATAATGTGAAGCAAAACTCACTTTAACAAAAAATGTTCGGATCAAAGCTTTGCACTTACGTTGCAAGTACAAACAAAAATCCAACAATAAGAATGGATGCATAGATACTCGATTACTGTTATTATATAGGTTATCCTAGATGAAAATCCTATTAGAGGAGAATTGAAATCTTTCAGTTTAACGTCCCACGATTAAGGAAAATGGATGATTAAGGCAAGTGAATGATCATGGAAGAAATAGCGAAATAAGAATGTGGGGGAAAAATAGGAGTACCCCGAGAAAATCCACGGGCACGATGTTGTGCACCACAAACTTTCTTGTCCGAGGATCGAACCACGGAACCTACGCACCAGAGGTAAGCACTCTACCACTGAGCTACCGCGCTCTCTATAGAGAAGAAAGTGAAGCATACTGTAGCAGTACGTGAAGATTGAATTTATATGTTGAAGTTTTACCAAAAGCTTTGTCCGGGTCCGATTCCGGGTTCAGAAAATCACAAATATGTTGTACACGTAGAATCCGTAACTTTCTAAAACTGCATATCGATCCGAGAGTTAGGTGTTAATGTGAGTTTGAACCTACACCTTTAATGCAGTAAATATCAGAATTTTAACCACATGAGAGTAAAATGATGCACTTGACCTTTATACAGAGTAAGATTAACAGGCGAAGAGAAAATATTGGTCAATGACCTGAATATCGTGTTGTTTTTGATTCTCATATGACATAAAGTTCATGGCTAAAGAAAGCGCTACGTTCATTTGTTTTGTTTCTCACCTTCTCCTTTTTTGGTACTCCGTTATAATTTCTCCTTCATTAGATTGGATATTAAAATGTTCAAAATGTCCAACCTTCACCTTGCAGCCAGAAAAAAAAAAAGAGCCACGTGTCGATGCATTATTATAATCATATGTTAGTGAGTTTTTTGTCGTTTATAACCCATATTTCTAAGGTTAAATGTTAAATACAGGGATATAAAGATGAAAATTTTCAGTTCCTTTAGGCTTTCGGATTTATTTCTTCTACTATTTTTCTCTTCTTCTTCTTCCAACTTCCAATCTTCATCTAGAAAAGACGTGGAAATTAATTAATCATTATCATCATCATTACTTTGTCCAGTTGGCGTTGGTAGGGATTTGACTGGTACAATGTCGACAACTATTCCATATATTCTTCTATTTATACCTCCGAAGTAAATGGACCAATTTTAAGTTCAGATTTGTTACCGTACATGAAATGTATTTGTACATTTATATTGTTGAATACTACATACAAAAGGGTTCGTAGATCCTAAGTTGTTCAAAGAATAACTTCCGTGGGAATACAAGTTTTTTTTTTTCTGTTAACTAAATTACAAGGTAGTCCAAAAGTGTGCTCTTAGGTTACAAAATAAACTGTTTTAATTGTTTATTATTAATCTTTTAGGAATTGCTATTTTAAATCAGTCTTTCTTCGGAGATGAAAGAAGAAAAAGAGAAAGAAACAATTTCCAAATTGAATTGTTATTACTGTATAATGCAATTGATAGAATAATCAGTTTGACAAATTAAATTTGGACTCAAAGTACGACTATATATGATATCCCGTAGCATAACTAGAAACGTTTGTTTTATAATACTTCCCATATAAGTGCTCCATTTATATACTATTGCAAAGATCCCCACATCGCAACAGACACACGTGTCAGCTTAACACGTGCTAATTATTATATAAACAACCTAGCAGACAAGCCGACACGGAAGACACCGAGGAACACCGAAAGCAGACGGACCTCACGGAAGGACCCGAGGAGGACAAATAAAAGGAGGATCACCGAGGGACCCAGCATCAATCGACCAACTGATCGCCTAACCTTTACCTTCCTATGTCGCTGTGGGCTAGACTGGACTAGGGATCCCATCTTGAACTTATAATCCGATTCTAACCTACAACCTGCCAAAGTGTTCTGGAAACTGCCATGAGTGGAAGGGGCACCCGGCAAAACATTTAATATTCCTTCACTTGGTCATTGAGGAAGAGACATTGAATTAGAGACACTTGTATTTATTATATTTTGTAATAAAACTTGGTGAAGGGGAAAAGACACCCGGTCTATCATTTGACTCTACCAAAACATTACAATATGTACTTTCCGTATGAAAGAAAGAACTGTACATAGGCGGTAAGTATCTCACATACAGACGCACGTATATAACATATTTAAAGGAAACCATTCTGTCGCTTTTTCACCCACCGCCTTCGAACATCGATATGTTACCTAAGACGTACCTAGAAGATCAAAAGTCCCCATCAGCATCGACGGCCTTCTGCCAATGTTCTGGAAGACCACGGATGATATCGCGGTAGAACTTGGTGGGCCGTGAAGCGAAGAAGGTATCAAGTGCATTTTGCACCTCTACTAGGGATTTGAACGGGCGTCCCAAAGGTGATTGTTCAAGAAATTAAACAGGTGATATTCGGACGGTGCAATGTCCGGGGAGTATGGCAAATACAATAGTGTTTCCCATTCAAGGCGTAGAATAGTGTCCCGGGTCATCCTAGCCACGTGGGGCTTAGCGTTGTCCTGTAACAGGAGGACTCCTTTGCGATTCAGAAATGCTGGCTCGAGAGTTTTGAGTTTTTCTTGAACACAGCTCATCTGCTGACATTACATAGTTGCATTGATGCTCTGATCAGCTGGTAGCACTTCCCATGCACGATGCCGAAAGCAGTCCACCAAACATACAGGTATCAAGTGCATTTTGTGCAGTGCTAGTTTCGGCTGTTTTGGAAACATTTCATGGGATGCTAACCAATGGAGCTTTGTACAGGACCCACTTCTCATCACATGTCAATGTCTCCTTCCTCAGACGAGACAGCAAAGAAACACAGGTGTCTGCTCGCGTTGCCTTTTGGCCCGGAGTCAAATCATGTGGGACCATCGACCCAACTTGTAATGCTTCTCAAGTTGACGGAGGTGCTGCTGAATGGTTTCTCCACTCACACTGAATTGTAGCCCCAGTTTCTCACATGTCTGGCCACTGTTTGCCTCAATTACTGAATGAAGATCTTCATTCCGTACATGTGTTGGTCGTCCTACACGTGATGCGTCCTCGAGTGTTTCGTCACTGTCCTTAAACTTGTTAAACCATCGCTGCACTGTCTGCGTAGTCACGACACCCTCACCAAAGACCTGGTATATCTTTCGCCCCGCTGCAGCGGTGTTTGACCTCAGTTTGAACTCGTACAGCATTTACACCTCTTATAACGGTCTGTGGAGGTCTCGTGTTCACTCTGTCCTTACACAAGTTCACGGTGCAACTGTATTGCCACTCCCAGCTATGTTGGATTTACCCACACTAAGAACTGACATTCGCCTTATTTCCATTCGCATTCAACTCACGGTGTGAGGGCCAATTGAACACAGACCTCTGCAAAAAGCGACAGGATCTTCATGGTTACCTTTATATTAACGTATTGTTAGATGTAAGACATTCTGCAGCAGCATAATGTAACATCTAAGTGGGCAAAAAGGCAGTACGTATGTAACATGTTTATAATGTACGCTCCGAATAAATTTCCGTAGTAAACTTATGGATACTGTATATTTGCACAATATACCGCTGTCCGGATAACGGATTTTTCTCAGTGCTTTTAATATTTATTTTCTGAAACATCGTTTCAACCTGTCTTCCGGTTTTATTCTAGAAGATCTAACATTGTTCTATAAGGGCCTGATAACACTAGCTACGGCTATAGTTTCAAATATATATTCTCTTCATTATTTAACACAATTCTTAATGCAATGAATTTAATTATTTATTATTTGTTTTAGACAGTTACAAACACGTTTCACTTAGTATTTATTTAATATAATATATGTACTAGTTCACAATTATGTGCCGAGACTAAGGGAAGCAGTGATGATGATAATGGATAATTTCTTCGGATGAAAAAATGGAAGAAAAAGGAGAACCCCAATAGAACTCACATACATGGTCTTTGTCTACTAAAAGGTTCACCTAGTGAGAGAGCTCTCTCGTGACTATGTGGTTAGAATACATCTTTGCCTTGAGGAACCCGGTTTCAATTCCCGGCGGGAGATCATGTGGTTTAAATCCCACATTAATTTTTAGATGCAACAGAGATGGAGTGAGTCAATGAAAACTTGACCCACTCCGATCACCTACCAACTGTAAACCATTATGACCCACTGTAAGTCACTCCAACCCACCAAAACTCATCGTCATCAACTCTGACGCATGTTCCACGCTCTCTTCTCCATTCACTAAATAATTTACACTTATAATATAGCAAGGCTGTGAAATTATCACTAATCGGAGTTTGTATTTCCACAGTTAATCGCTCAAACACCGCTCTGTTAAAATACCGGTGGATCTGATCTTTACGATACAAAATGGTAAAGTGTTTGTTATGGGCCAAATTACGATGAATTTAATTGTCATAAATAATTATTTCCTTGTTGAATTCCAGACACTTTTCCTTGCTATTTGGCAGTTATCATCACGCACACATAGTTATATTCAATTTTTTATGTAATAACTCATATATAGGTGATCCAAAAATATTTTTTCCAGTAGTTAGCTCTTCTAAAAATTCACAGACTGTATTTCGTAAGCCAGCTAGTAAGTCCTATTGTTATTATTACAATTACAAATATCAATATCCAAACACTAGATATACTCATCTTAGGTAAGTAAACAGAAACAAATGGAAAAGAAAGAAAAATGGAAACCTTGAAACTAAAATCTAGACAAATTCACCAAGGTTCAGAAGATGGTGTCTACAATGCACGGAGCAGAGTGGGTCGGTGGTTCAGAGTAGGTTATGGTCGGTCGCAGTGGGTCACGTCCTGTTGACCCACAACCCACTGATCAACTCACAAAAATTGACCCACTTGATCCACTGACCCACCGACCAACTGACCCGCTCCATCTCTGAGATGCACATCTCTTATAGGCTCGCTGCTGAACGGGTCACTAAAAACAACTGAATTAAAATACTATGTCCTAGTATCTACAGAACTCGAAACTGGTTACTTTACATAATAAATGTATACAGACATTTGTATTGAGTAGATAATGAGTCCTAACGTGTCTTTTGGATAAAATACGGCATATACATATAAAATACACGGTTTTATTTCCAGAGAAATACGATAATACAAATATTTTATGTTGTAGGAAAAAGATCTCAACTTCTAAGAAATGTAGTTATAAAACTAAGTATAAAATTTAATCTCGATATGTGAAATGACGTACCCTATTGACCTCTGTATACGCGGATGGGCTAAAAATCAGACAAGCAGTCACACAAAGTTTAAAACGTACTGTTGTCGATATGTAAGAGTTATAAAGAATGTAAATTCACGTGTAAGTTCCAAATCGTTATGCATTTACCATTTTTTTTTTTTTTAGTTACAAAACTTTGTTCTCTCCTTCCGTAGCTAAAAAGTAAATCTGATACAAGCATTAATGGTTTTAAGTGACTTCCTTTATTATTAAGCAACCACCTCGTATATTATGTTGAGGAAGTATGTTAAAGTGAACTATTGTTTGTGACGAAAATACTACCTCTTTTTAATGATGTGAAATGTTTGGTGTGCTTGATGCTCGTAAAACAACATAAACTAAAAACAATCGTTTACCATTCTTCAAATGACAATATTTTCAGTTCTTACGCTTAACGCCATTTTTTTCTCCTTTTTAAAGTACTATGTAAGTACTTTTTCTTTTGCTTTTCTACTTCCCCTTGGTATATCTCAACTGTTTCCTCTGTGACGGCAACAAAACATTTACTGTAGAGTTCACTGGAAATTCTTAGTACTTATTTTTGTAATAATAAACAACTACTTATACGCTCTGGAGAAAGTGTGGAAATGAACATTTGTTTCCTGTAATTTGTGGGATCTGTCGCAACATTATTTCAACTGAATTCAAGGACGTATATCTCTCAGTCTGATTTATATGGTTTATCTTTAGAAAAAAAAATATATTACGCGGTATGTGAGAATACGTCTGCTAGGAATTGTCATGCTACGAAAGGATATATTATTAATATTAAACGTTATAAAGGAAAGAAGATAAATGTAATATATTTGGTATTTATCGTTTAGATATGAGTGGCTCGAGAAGAAGATAAAGTTGCTGGTAAGCGCCACTCCCTTGTGAAATTGAGTTATTAGATGGAAGGGGTTCGAATCTGACCACTGAACAGTATGTAGATAGTTTAAGTTCGAAAATGTATCTGTAGATAGCATGGGAAACTTGTTTGATATGTGTCATTGCAATGCATTGAATGGGAAGGTTGAACTCTATTTTCCAGTTTACTCGAAAATGAAAAAAAAACGTAAAAATGAAAATGAAATTATCTTCCCCCGACGAGCCGCTCATTTAAAATTTGCGAAATAGTTTAGATCTATATGTGGCAAATCTAGCAACTGGATGTACAGTATGTGATTTAAATATTAAGCCTGGTATTCAAAGTACATATTGAGGTCTGTCGGATCTCAGAGTATTTGGACTATTATGCATAATACAATAGACTAAGATGCCCGACCTCCATACTATCGGACCTAGTTCTCCTCCCCCCTTCCCCCCCAAAAAAGAAAAAATAGTAATAAAATGAAGAATTCTTTGCTGGACGATCTACTCGACTTGTAATGCCTTCATAAAAACACAACTGTGCCAAGAAAATGCAGGACTTTTTTTTGGCATCCTATCAAAGACTTTTTTTTTTTAAACTGAAAACTGTACGGTAAGTCTTGATTTTTCAGGTCTTTCTTTTCACATCTGTGTACTCATTTATTAATGTGAAACAAGTTTAAACATTTATTTAAGAATTAGGTCTACAGTACAGTACATAAGAAACATAAGGAGAGGTCAAAAATACGAATAAGAGCAAGTGTTGGTATAAAAAGTGTTTTTAATGGTATGAGTGGGCCACAAATGAGTAATTAGATTTCTGGCTTTTTATTTTCTATCCAACCTGCCTTTCCATCACATTAGGTCGGATAGTCCACAGGTGTCGTTAACGGAAGGGGCGGGGGAACACGTCCTTTCTCCCCCCGGATTTTAGTCAAATGTATTTAAAGAAACTAAGACAACTTTGTATATTACTTTTGTCGGAAAGTGGCTTTTGATTTTGATTCATCCGACTCCCCCAGATTTAAAAAGCTAACGACGCCAGTGGATAGTTAATAGTATTTTGAAAGTAATTAATAAAACTATGTGATTGAATGTATCTTAATCAGTGGTGGCTAAACCGACTCTCTCTTTCCGTCCAGCAGAACTTAAAATACGCCTATGCCGATCGAATTTCGTAACTTGAGAGGTCTACTAACCTTCTCCGTTCTTCCTCCACACCGGAATCTGCCGGGCCGTTATCGCCGCCATGATCTTAAGCTAAGAAGATAATTAGTAAGAAGTTTTATATTATTATTAGAACACTCTAACGTAAAGGATCGCAAGATAGGATTATCATTGGTGCTAGATTCCAAATAGACCTAACTATACAGCAAAAGACATGTACTAAGTAGACCCATGTTATTGCAGTATGAAAGGATTTAACACATACAAAAATTATGTTGAATGTCATGTTTTTGAAAAGTTACACTGAGAACTGAATTTATATTCAGTCTGATAAAATTAATACAGAGAATAGATTTAAAGTATGGTCGGAGTTCCACAGACCCCAGTGTGTATTTCCCGAGTTAATTGCAATGCTATATAATTTTGGACATTCATGATGTCAGGCACGTAGCCAAGGGGGGGGGGGTCCGGGGGGTCCGGACCCCCCCTTCGAGACCAGAAATGAAAAAAAAAATTAAGGAAGGATAAAACAAAATGAAATGACAAAAAGAAGGATCAGCGTTAAAAATTAAAAAGAAAACTACAGGAAGCTTTTGCTTACTCTTTCTTATGAGGAGATTTGTATTACTTGCAATATGATGGCGAGGTAAGCGAGATATTCTGGAAGAGTCAGGGAATTTGAAATTTGAAGTAAAGTTATTTAATTCTCAGAATTTCCGCTACTAGTCAGGGAGATTTCAAGCTTTCGAAATCATAGTGCCATTGTGTAACAGCGTGAACATTTTAAATCATACTTTTTCGTCATCGCATCCTTGCAGTATCAAACGTGCTGTTTCAAGGACAATTTTCTATTGCTCCTTTAACCTGTCATTTGGAACCGACAATAGTTGACGGAATAATAAAAACAAAAATTTATGTTGAAAGAAAGTTCTGTTAGCATTTGATTGAACAGAGAAAGAAACGCATCTATTGTAAAACTAGTTGAACATACACATGCTTCGCACAGAGGCTGTATTTGGAAGTCAACACCTGTGGGAGTATCACCATGGATTTCAGCGACGGCGAAAACTATGGATTTGATACTAATATCGGTCATTTTAGGCTATTTTTTACATGTCTCGGTATGCAACCCCCGCTGACTCCCGGCCCGCATACAATTGTAACTAAATTTGCAAGTCATCGCTAATGGAAGTGTCACCATTGATTTCAGCGACCGCGAAAACTATGGATTTGACACTAATATCCGTCATTTTGGATTACTTTTATATGTCTTTGTATTTCACCCCCCTCCGGTGACCCCCCGGCCCGGAGCCGAATAGCGTGAATTTGGAAGTTAATGCAATCCGAGTTTCACCATTGATTTCAGCGAGCGCGTAAATATGAATTCGACACTAATAGCTCAAGTGGTAGAGCGTTGGCTTCGTTTTCGGGAGGTCGTGGCTTCGTATCCCGCTGCCGACCGTCCTGACTGAGGTTTTCCAGGGTTTCTCTCAGTCCTACCAGGCAAATGCCGGGATGGCACCTACTAAACAGGCCCTGGCCGATACCTTCCCAAATCCTTTCCATTGTTAATGTTGTTGGGTATCCAGTGTAAAATGACCTCTGAGCTGTATTTGGTGATTGTTAAATAAATAAATAAATATCGGTCATTTTCAACTACTTTTACATGTCCCGGTAAACGCCCCCCTGAGACCCCCTGATTCGAATTTCGACAAAAACGTTTAACTCTGGTCTGGAACCTGGACCAAGGTATTCGTGACTAAAATTTGGTAACTCTCGGTCAATTTTTCTGGTTCCCAAGCCGGTTCCGGTAAACGCCCCCCTGAGACCCCCTGTATCGAAATTTAAAAAAAAACACTTCGTCTTGACCTGGGGCCTGGGCCAAGGTACCCCTGACCAAAATTTGGTAATTCTCGGTCCACTCGTCTGGTCTCCAGGCCGCACACAGACAGACAAACACACAAACAAACTTTTTATTTTATTTATATTAGAAGATAGTTTACAAGACAGTATTGAGTATGTACTTTTTATAATAATTGAGGTCATAACGAAAATAAAATTGTTATATTTGAATAAACAGGAGAAGGACGTAAATATTGTAAAATCTTTTTCAATACTATTTTTTATTATTTTGCTCGAAATTTCTTCATAGTTTGTTATTAAAATACTTGCCAACATATTTTCATTTTATTGTCCTAACAAACCAATATATGTTGATAGTAAAGTAGTTTAGATTGATCGAGCTCCTGGGCCTTCAGAATTTCATGTCACTCCTCCCCCCCCCCCTTCCCCCGTTACGAAATCCTGGCTAAACGAACCAATATATGTTCCAGTAAAATAGTTTAGAATGATCGAGCCCCTTTTGTGATGACCACAGTATTTCATGTCACGGACCCCCCCCTTCACGAAATCCTGGCTACGTGCCTGATGATGTTTCTAGAGAAATACGGTGTATGTGTGTAAAAAGCATATAAATGAAACTTAATGTGTACAGTGTATATAAACGTGAATTTAAAAGAAGTTTTATGCAGAATAGTGTCAAGTTACGTAAGTTATTCTATCTCCTATAATGAAAGGTCCCACAAATAGTTAAAGAAGGGAAAATATTTGAAGCAGCAATTGATTGGCTAGCAACGTGATTTAGTAGCTTTAACACATTGTTTTGTTATTCAGTGAATGGCATGGAATGTCATGTTTCCATACGCCGTTACTGCTATTGCCGGGATCGATTGGTATCCATCTCTATTGGAAGCAAAGTATTGTTTTGGGAAACGATTTACACTGTAACGATTGATCCAGTATGAAGAATTATACATCCTTCAACTGCATCAAATTCAAGCTCCGGTCTTGTCCAGTGTCCACTTCATTCTTCATAATCTCGGCATTTCATAAGGACGCAAAACACAAAAACCCGTAACTCAAAATCAGTAGCTGCTTCAATAAACTCCTCCCGAAATTTACCATACTTCCTCCAAATATACTGTTATCTTGGTCAAATTTACCATTGTTCCCTCAAATATACAATTATCTTGGTCAAATTTACCATACTTCTTCTAAATATACTATTATCTTGGTCAAATTTACCATACTTCCTTCAAATATACTATTATCTTGGCCAAATTTTCCATTATTCCCACAAATATACTATTATCTTGGCCAGATTTACCATTCTTCCAAAAAAATTACCATTCTCCAATTTGATTGTACCATTTGCAACTCAAATCATCTCATGGCGCAGCTTGCACCTTAACACTAGGAACATCATAATCTTGCTTATACTAGAAGCATCAAAGGGGTCATTTTGACCCCTACTTAAAAATACACACATTAAAGAGTACTATTCTTTATTTTTTCTATATTTTTGGTGTTATTGTGCATTTTTATTATTT
The DNA here is from genome assembly GCF_964235325.1 of Thermobia domestica. NCBI lineage: Eukaryota > Metazoa > Arthropoda > Insecta > Zygentoma > Lepismatidae > Thermobia > Thermobia domestica. Next base: position 130,402,365 of record NC_137462.1, on the reverse strand, counting down.
ATAAATTCAAATGTCATTATTTTCTTTCTTTATTTTACATTTGGTATTGTTCTTAGTGAATAATTTTAATAAGTTTCGTAATTTATAAAGTAACTTCAAATGAAGTTACATAATATAGCAAATATAATTAACACTACTTATTGTTACTGTAAAATTTCTTAGTTTCCCTTGAAACATCATAAACAATAGGAATTAAAATAAAATATAATAAAAAATGAATTAGAACATGAACTTCTATACAAGTAGGCATGTTTTATAACGTTCACATCTACATGCCTACTCATCACATTTTGAACAAACAACGTACTTTTTGGTGATTTTTGTCCAGGATCCACAGACGTGTGCCTCTTACAGTGGAAACATTGATCTTGTGTTTTGTTTCCATTGCACTCAGATACTTGACATCTCTTCCGCTTGGTTGTTTGAAGCAATCCAGGTACACACTGTTTGGTACGATTACCGTCCTCCTTTAGTGTCTTCACTTCCGAACACAGTTCCTCTCCTAATGCCAAAAGAACTTGATGGCAAGTGATCTTTCTACCCGTTACCAGCGTGTAGAGGACGAAAGCATATGTAGCTGCCAAATCAAGGATGTTATAGAAAATCTGTACTGGCCATCTTCTACTCACAACGTTCACGGAGTACTTTCGTGCCATCTGTTCGATTACATCAACTTTAAACTTTTGCTTACTGTAAAATAAAATTGTTTCAGGCTTTTTCTTCTTGTGGCTGATATCGATGCCAACATAAGAGTGGCTACTCAAAAGAACATTTTGTTCTTCTTACAGTGATATGCCGTGAGCGTGATATCATCTTCAGTCTTTCAGTCTTCAGTACAGTTGTACTGTATAGGTCCTTTCCCTCGATTTTTTTTACTGAATCTGGAACTTCTCTCCTGTGGTTACGGATAGTTCCTACCAAACATATATTATTTTTCTTGAGATCACGAGCGAGGTATAGGGATGTGAAAAGGTTGTCACATGTGACATTCAATCCGGACTCTGCGAAAGGTCACACAAGCTTCTGTAAAACAAATTCACCAAGCTTTGTGTTTGCTGGTCGTTCATCATCCTTTCCTAAATATGGGAAGCCATTTATTATGTATTTGTGTACCACTTCCACTAGCATACAGAATTTTACGCCATATTTGTCTGGTTTGTTGCCCATGAACTGTATAAATTTGCACCGCGTCTTCATTGGAAACAGTTGTTCATCAACCTTACAATTTAACACTTTTGAGAGTGTTCAATAAAAGTTTTCCAAACCTTGGAAATCATACAAAACTTTTCCATCCTAGTACTTTTTATATCGAATCTCAGAAATCGCATGATTTCTCTAAATCTTGTTATTGACATTGCATTACTGAAAACTCACGGTCCCCATTTCTTTGACCAAAGGCTCTTTATGCTAATCCCCTTCATTCCTAAAGCACCGCGAAGATATAACAACCCTATGAAGGCGTCTAACTCTCGAAGTGAAACTTACTAAGTTGGGTCATTCAAAACTGTTGAGCTCCGACTTCCGTACACTTCTTTATGTCGCATAAAAGGCTCATCTATTGTAAGTCTGAAAGAACTAGAAACTGTGTCGTCCATATGCCGAAAAATATATGGGTTTGGACCTGGAGTTTTACGTAACACGTTATGATGTTTAGCCCTTCCGTGAACACTTGCACAGGTTTGTTCCACCCAAACTGTCTAATCTCTGGATAATTCAAAATTTTCAGCATCCGTTTCATCTCCCATGCTTCCACTGTCACTAAATTCTTCATAACTCGCAGATACACTTTCACCAATTGCCAATTTATCAATGCTGATATCACCAATGCATTCATCGTGATTTCTATCACTATAGTCACCACCAGAGGCGATTCCATCAATAGCCTGTAGTTCTTGTAGTATTTCTTCCGACGAAAGTTTTTTTCTCAGCATTCATCATGCACCACACTAACAGTAGCCACTTAGAACACACATATAGTGAATTATATCAGTCACAAAAGTAATACTAATTAGTATGTTAAAAATATGTGAGTATCAAAATGTTTGCAACTGTCAAAAATCCGCATTGTAGGCATGAGGGTCAAAATGACCCCTGTGAGGCTTCTAGGTAAAATGTAAGAAATGTGGCATATATAAATATTTTTAAGTGTAAAAATATGATTAAGTTAGAGTATTGGTAGAGTGATAAAAAGTCGGGACATTTGGTGGCCACATTTTCATAACTTTAGAAATTATAACAAAATAATCATCCAGATGGGTCAAAATGACCCCTCTGATGCTTCTAGTGTTAAAATGCCCTAGTAATACTAATCTTCAACTCGATATCCTGGAAAGTTGATGATTTTTAGTTATGAATTTTTCTACTAAAGCTACGATATTTTACCTCGTCTCGTTTTTGAGACTATAATCAAGACGATACGAGAAATTTCTCGACTGTCATGAGCAACACTAGTTCACCCAAGTCTTAGATCTCAAACAGCACTGTTGTAATGTTACACGATTCATAGTAAAAGAAAAAAACAACTATAAATTAATAAAGTGCATTTTGCTAACAGAATGAAGAGTACTTATCAAAGTTTAAAGATAGGAAAGTCATTATAAAATATATTATAATAATAAATATAGTTAACGTTCTTATATCACACCCTTCGTGGATATCTCCTGACGCGCAAGGATTGTGCTAACTTCTGGATGAAATTAAGAAAAAAAATCAGAGTATACATTTTATAGATAAATCTACAAAAAGAGACGAGATGAGATAAACTTTACGAGAGTCGGGACGAGATGAGGAAGAATTCTTCGAGAACCCAAATGAGATGTGAATTTGTCAAAAAAAAAAAAAAAAAAGTACAAGACGAGAACTTATTTGTCGTCTCGTCTCGTCTGTCTCGTAACACTAACGTTAGATAACATTGAACTTAAATAAAAGTTCTTAAAAAGCGGAGTTTCAGACGAAAAAAAAAAACCTTTATAACCTAGTTCTATACAGGCCCGTATCCAGGGGGTCTAAGGGGGGCCGGTCCCCCCTAAATTTTTGCATGCCCCCTAAAATTTTCACGGTAGGCTTGCCAATGAACTATAATATGGTGATGAACTATAATATTTTTGGGTAGCCCCCCCTTACTTCAGCCGCCCCCCTACATTTTTGGGCTGGCTACCGGTCTGGTTCTATAATAGCTGGAAGTTAATATTATAAACAATTTATAGGACAGGATTTGAGTTCAACGTCCCGTTCAGCGGAGAGGCTATATGAGGCGTTGACCTGCAGCTTAACGTGGGATAAGAAAAATATAAGATCCCATCAGGAATCGAACTTGAGTCTCCTATATCATAGACGTGTACGCTATTCACATAACCACGAAGGAGCTCTATAAACAACTTATAATTGCCTTCGTGAGCTTTAATTAATGTCTGCCCTCGAGCTCTCTATTGATCCTCCACAGTAGACAAGCGATTGTGTTTTCTACCGTTGACAACTTACCTTGCTTCAAGCACTGCAGGAAAATCGTATTTAATGATGCTTGGAGCTCTATATTTCATAGTCTGCATAGTTATGTGAAAGGTTCATCCTGTTTCGTGTTTTAATTCCTCTATTATGTCAATATAGCACGCTTCTGGTTATAATTCAGTCTGCTGTACAGTTCCTCGAAAGAGGTGGCGGCATATCAGGGACGAAACGATATATATGACAATATTTTTAACACTTTAATTACTCATAACTAGGACTTCCAGATGTCCTAGTTTAGCCGGAACATTCCCGAATTTATATCAGCTGTCCCTACGAAAATATGCTGAGAACTCCAATGTCCCTGTTTTTCTTCAGTATATTTGTTAGTATCATATTGTGCGATACTTAAAATATGTCGCTTTTATTAGTACCGTAGATGCGGGCTACTTGGACCCAATTTTGCAACAAATTCGTTCTTTCGGCCTATTTTCATCCACTAAAACTCGAAAGTTATTGTCATAACCCATATTAAGTGGAACTACAGGCTTTATTGCACATATCGATGACAGTTTTAGTTACATATATTGAAAACAAAGCACAGGCGATTATTGTAAAAAAATGGGTCCAAGTAAGACTCGCGTTCGGGTTACTTGAACCCACCCCCATATTTTCCTACAGAAAACCATTGAAATCTTCTCTGAGACTAAGTAGGACGTAGGTGTTCCAAGAACAACACTTTTTATTTACTGCAAACCACAAAGAGAACATGTTAAGAGGTACTATCAAATATAATGATTGTAATAGCTGATTACGTTTTCTTCTGCATTATCCTATCTATATTAGCAGCGAATCTAGTCGGTGACTGGAGATGCATTTTCTAAACTAACTTCACTCAATCTCGACTAGGAAGATTGTCTTAGAAAGCAATGACAGTTCTCCCATGCATGGCAAAATAGGACTTCACAATAAATCTGAAATCAAGTTAATTAACGAGGAATCCGAAATCACAAACTTTATCAAGATGACTAGCGAAGGCTAATTCTTCTTCTTCAGTGAACACTTTCAGATGGCCCGGATTCTGCCTTGACCTATTCTTTAATCTTCTTTCTATGGTGGAACGACTTATCTTGAAGTGAGCTTCTGTTTCTCTTCGCGGCATTTTCCCCGACTGAATTGCTGGTAAACATTCTTCAAGCTGTTATGAAAAATCAGCATATTTTCGACCTGCAAGCAATCTTTTATATTGATGTACCATTTAGTACAGGTATCCTTAAGGTAACAATGAAAAGTCCTTACTTGTGTGACACGTGACAACAGACCTTTATTTTTCATTGAGAAAGATACCAAAGGATGGGGTGGGATAAAGATAACAAAAGATGTGGGACAAAATATCCATGTTTTCCAGGTCATATATACACACTTCATATACTGTATAATGCAATTACGCACATATCTTATTGTATATGAGAAAGTTTACCATGTCAGTTTCATTAACCTATATGTAACTACTTATGTGTTTACTTACCATTGGTTCCACTTCCTTGCAAATAGTGTCCGCACATAAAAGTTTGGCGCTCAATAAATACACTCTTTTCGTCAACGACCTCTCTCACCAATGCTGCTCAATCGTAGCCTACCACAGAACTAGTTTCAATGTGTGTACGCCTGCATTATGATCCCATCTAACGGATCTAACTCTTAAATCACTCATTATTGCAATGCATCTAGGATTTTAAACGAGTTTTTGGTATGGGTCCAAGTAGCCCCTTAAGGGTCCAAGTAGCCCGCAATTACGGTAGTCGATACTCTACTAGTACGAATAAAATATCCGCTGTCACTTACTTTTCTAATATTTCAGCAGGAAAAAAGTGCTTAATTATGGCTATAATGAAGATTTTTACAGGGTGTTTTTGGATTAATGCAAGTCCTCATAAGGTGTCCCGGTTTTTTAATCTGAAATTCTGTATGTATGAGTAATTTTCAAGTAGTTATGTTTCAGTTACCCAGCCTCATCAATGTTCACCAATCTTGAGAGAATCCACGAACATATTGCTCATCACAAGCCGATATGGTCTGGTATCGAACTAGGAGTCCTTAGCACCAGAGTTGAGCGCTCTACCACTGAGCCACATGTTCCTTTATTCTTAATTTGATTTTACCTTCTTTGTCTAATCAATAATATAGACATTTTTTTTAATAACGTATGCGATGTAAAGAGCTCATCCGATGTTGACCGAATTTAGTGTGAATGCACATCTTGACTTCTCTAGTACGAAGAAAAAAATGGTTGATTTATAGTTTAGCGTCCCATTCAGCAGCAAGACTATGTGAAACAAGGACTTACAGCTTAACGTCGAATCTCAACCATATAAACTAAGTTTAGCCATATCCTTTTCTGCTTCTTTGCGCGTTACCGTAAGCTGAAACAAGTAAAAGCCAAATCATAAAGAAGTAACAACTACTTAATTCATACTTGCAGCACAAATGTACCGTAATATTTACATAATATGTTATATCTAACATGTCTGATATATAAGCCTGTTATAAAGGATAATCTATCATGCTACATGCACCGGAAATAATTTATCACGTCTGTTTACCTGGTGGAGCTTCCTTTCTGAAATTAAAAAAAAAAGAAAGAAAGAAAGAAAAAGAAAGAAAGAAAAGAAAGTAAAGAAAATTCCAACTGAAAGAAGGTTAAGGTAGTTAACAAGTATTAACAAGATGAAATTCATTAAATTCACAAATGATGCCAACGAAAACAAAATCTGTAACCGTAGGCAGTTTGCGAAAACATGTGTAATGGAAGAAATACGTACAAAGGATCATACTAGTTCTGAAGGATATCTTTGCAGATACAGACAACTCATTACCATCATATGTCAGGTACGAAAAGGACCAGTTTGTCTGCCAACTTAGGAAAAAAGTCCTAAAGAAACAGGTGTGGCTTCTCATACTTAAATCAAACTTCTATAAGCTCTCGCGTTTTGGATGGGTTTAGAGTTTCCACCGGAGTTGGTGGAAGAAAGTTTAAAACAACGTTTTCGTAAAGGAGACAAGACAGGTGAAATGAGAAGGGCGCAACAACCAACGCCCTGCAAAAGACTGTTTGTGTTGTTCTTTTCTTTTTGAGGCGGCGGATCAGACGAGAAAGTAGCAGCTTTTACCTTTACCTATCACTTATTTTCCTCTTCTCTTTGCGTCTGCTTTAATCCTTGTCTTAATAAGATCACGTGTGGCTAAATTTTATGTATGTTTGTGTCTGTGTGTTCACTTTCGCCCGCTTCCAATTAGAAGTAACCAACCAATTCCTGCCTTTTTTTTTTTTTTTTTTTTTTTGGCAACTGACTTTTTCTTTGCTTTTATAAAGATCTGATTCATCTTGGAAATAAGTGATTATCATTTACAGCCCACAGCATCTATCTATATGTTTATTCTTTGTTAATAATGATCATAATCAACAGCAATTGACCTAACTTTCTAATTCATTATCATTTTCTAGATTGGGGAATCGTGAAAGCCATTCGTGTTACTATTATGTTAGATATAACTAAAATTATTTACTTCTGTTAAATAAAGATTACAATAGAAAATACTTCAATTTGTGTAAGATAACTGTGGTGGCGTACTTCGTAAGGTACTTAGCTTTCAATGGGCAATCTGGCTTTGATTCCCAGTAGGGCGAAAAATTTTTCTCGTTCCAGCGAAATTCTCTTTAAAATGACTACGTAGATTAACGTGGGAAGGTAAGGTAGCTCGGAGTATGGTGCTGAGCATTTACTTCCATAAGTGCCAAAGCAAAGAACTTGTGGAGCCTTTGATTCCACACACATATCTTGGACCTCCATATCTTCTTCCGCAAGCGCTTAATTTTATAGAGCATGTCCCAAAATACCTATAAATTAATGCTATGTCATTGAAACAGGTGTTGCAAGCCTGTTCTCATAGGCTTTTCGGCTCAGAAGACTACACTAAGCTTAAGATCGACGTCTCATATAGTCTCGGTGCCAAAAAGATAAGTTATATCTACGCCAACAAACATTGTAGCATTTCACAAGAATTCGTTATGTCACATGTACATTCATGAGAAATGTCGAAATGAAAAGTTCTATTTCCGGCAAGGTACACTATAATATTTCACTGTAAAACTACAGTAATTAAAATTTTTAGGAAATCACTACGCTGTAAGATTGTTCAGTAAAATTATAGGGTGTCACTATAATGTAAGATTTTTCATAAAATCGTGGGGAATCACTACACTGTAAGGATTTTTAGTAAAGTTATAGAACAATACTACACTGAAACATTTTCGAGTAAAATTGTAGGGTGTGATTACACTAAATGATTTTTCAATACAATTATAAGATGTTATTACATTGTAAGATTTTTAGATGAAATTATAGAGAGTCAGTATATTGTAAGACTTTTTCAGTAAAATTATACACAATTATTACACTGTAAAACTATTGAATAAAATTGTAATGCATCACTTCACTGGAGAAATTTTTAGTACGAAGATGGAAAATCACTGCACTGTTAGATTTTGCAGTAAAATTATAGGAAACCACTATACTGAAAGATCTTTTTACTAAATTTATAGGGAATCACCACACTGACAGATTTTTTTTTTTTTTTTTAGTAAAATCAGAAAGATATCAATAAAGTAATGATAACTCATTTTTCCAATATCAAGCATATTTTACAAATCATTATAATTTTAGCAAAGACGGAGAGAAGAACGATTGCCTGTCATTTGTTGTATATACATGTATACTAAAAATGTTACAGTTTCGTAAAAATGTTGCCCTTCCATTGAAGTATTGTTACTGAATCATTATAGGTTTACTTGTTATTTAATTAAATGAAGAATTAAGGAGAAAGATATACTGTACTATATGTCAAAATTGTATTGCTTTATATTAAAATAATCACGAAGAAACAAATAACAAGTATTAATAATTGTAATGATCAATCATCGCTTATTTTAATATAATCGTATTCCTCGTAATACTAATTTCTCTAATTTAATAACGGCGGATTCTTAGTACGTTTGTAAGTGATGAATCGGTTTCTATAGGATTTTAATTAGCTTACATACCGCTGTTTCGGGATATCCGGAGTTCGATTCTCTGTAGAAGTCCACGTTAAACTATAAATCCACGTCTAATAGGACCTCGATGTTCAAACGAGTGGTTAAAATCCAAAGCAGACAACCGATTCCGTGTAAAAAAAGGGGGGGGATGGAATCCATTCACATCACATGCTCTGACTACCCATCCCTTAACTTATAATACCGTAAGACGGGGTTACTTTGCACATCAGGGGTTACTTTGCACAGAATATGTAAAAAGTTTCACAGTTCTCTGTTGGCAAAACCATGAACTGTAAAGAGAAAGTTTCAACTGCCACCGTCAGATAGAACATCTAACTGTGTTTTGGTTCTAATGTTGGCGGTTAACATCAGTTCTAATTACCGGGAGGGTTCGTTGTTGTAGAAGTATGGAAAGCAGTCACTGTAAAGGCCGCCAAAATTTGAAAGATATCACGTACAAGAATTAAGTTAAATCAGTTTCGTGGAATACTACTGTCTATAATGGGATTTTAATGCAATAGTTGAAATTGAAATGTGAAACGTTTTAGTCATAAAAAAAAAAAGTAAAACTAGGAGAAGGCGGTTTCAGGCTCTACTCGGGGTTACTTTGCATTAGTCCAAAATACCGCTTAGATAGGAAATTGTTACTATTGGAACTTCCTGCATTCTAAATTTAGGTCAATTTCCTCCTTAGGTAGATGCCGGAATGAATTTCTTGTCGGAAAATAAATTATGAACAGTGGCGGATCCAGAAAAGTACTTTGAGAGGGGCTCCACTCACAAAGGGTTCGTTTTTCTAGAAATCACTAGACTTTTGGGGGGCTTGCAGCTTATACGCATAAGAATGACTAACAGAGTTAAAAAAATAAGGAAATCATGCAATTTGGGTGGGGTTCAGCCTGAAAGTCCCACATATCGTAAATCTTCCACTGAGCGATATTCTTGAACAAAAGGAATAACCCAGGCAAATCAGTTCACGGACATTTTTTCTGTTCCTGACTTGGCATTTTTGTGGGACATATACTAAACTATTAGAATGTGGTTCCTGTGCCGGTACCAGAAAATACATAATTTTCTTTAGAAATATCGATAATTTAAACTAGGTACTGACACCGATACCGTCATTCTAATATCAATATTTGTAGACTGCATGCAGTGTTGTGTAGGAAGTGAAATGTATAAATACTGAAGGGAAAACACACTTTTTTGTATGTTGTGCAAGGTAACCCCATCCATCGGGTTACTTTGCACCAAACTTTATATTTCAATAACTATGGTTATACTGAATGTTTAGTAATGAACTTGCACTTATGTTTTCCCTATATATCTAGCTATTACACGTTTAAAATACTGTATTCTAAATCATTACGTTTGTAAGTTACATGCAATTTTCTTTAAAATTACTTAAATCTTGTGCAAAGTACTCTTACGGTATCCGGCAGGTCCGGCTGAGTCCTTCGAGTCTTTGTGCCTTATACTATCCATACGTAACACGGGCAAGTTAAAACACAGTATTGTGTTATGATGATCCTTGTGGCTATAGCGACTTCGATTTCGGGGGAGGGGAGCACGAGTTCGAATTTCAGTAGAAGACCATGTGCTTCAGATTCCATGTTAAGTTGTAGGTCCACGCTTCAAATACCTCGGTGATGAAATATGCGTTAAAGTCCAATGGATTGACTATATTCTGTAGTGATACATGCTGCTTCATAATGTGTTTAAGTGTAAACGACAAGTGATGTCTGAAGAAAAAAAAATATCTCCCAGGTTTTACAAAATGAAGAATCTGCACTAGTGAGTGATTTATAAAATTTGTTAAAGTTTAGTGTCCGTTTTCAGCACCGAGACTATATGAAACGTGAGTCTACAGTTTAAGATAGAATCCGAACCACTGTAATGCGTTTAATGCTCTCCCACCAAGAATCGAACCAGGGGCCATGCGTACAAAAAACGGAGCCTCAGTAATTCATACTCCAGTGTCAACATTCTAGGAGAGGCCCAATGCGTAATAGTATACGATTTAATTTTTGTCAAGGTTTACCTAATGGACTTTATTGCGTGTACTATTAGTATGATGTTACTCGGTAACTGGAAGAACATATTATAATCTTTGTAAAAATTTGATTTTGGCCTCATTGAAAAGGCCTGTGAACACCAATGGTTTAATAGTAAAAATAAAATTCCCAAGAAAAATCCCAAAACCAAAAATATCCCCTCGTCTCAACAGTAAGTTGAACAGGAATATGCAAAACAGAAATTCTTGTTTCGCCTACAATCTTGATAACGTAAAAATATTAATATGTATTGCTGGGAGGCTAGTAGGCGAAACAGGAATACACCCTTAATACTGTAACAATCTTCAAATAATCAGGCATTTCATTACCGTAATAGCAATTTGCGAGTTTCCTTTTAACAGCTAGCAAAATCAAATAATATTCGTCAACTCCATCTTGTTCTCTTTCTTGAGGGGATAACGATGGCTCAGTGGTAGAGTATTTACGTCTAGTTCGTAGGGCCCTTGGCTCGAACCCTTGGCCAAGTAGGTTCGTAGGGCCCTTGGCCAAGTAAGTTTGTAGTGGTGGACAACATCGTTTCCAAGGATTTTCTCGGTGTATTCCCGTTTCCTCACAGTTTTTCATTCTACCATTTCTTCCATCATCATTCACTTGCTTTAATCATCGTCTCCTTTAGCCTCAAGGGCATAATTGTGGGACATTAAACTCAAAGATGTCATTTTATTTTTTTCTTTACTAGGAATAGACTTCTCATTAAGAGGCATAATATAGAAGCATCTCAATCATATAGTTATTATTATTATTATTATTATTATTATTATTATTATTATTATTATTATTATTATTATTATTATTATTATTATTATTATTATTATTATTATTATTTGCATGAAAATGTTGGAAATAAAATCGAAAACTGTAGTATACATTTTTCTTTTATGACACTTCTGCACAGTAACCTGAGAATTACCCAGTTTTCGTTAAGACTTGCCTCGTGGTTATACGATTAGCGTAAGTAACTTCAAACTTGGAATAGCCAGGCTCGATTCCTTGTTCGAGCCCATATTTTTCAAATCCCGCACTAAGCTCCAGATCCATATATCATATAGCCTAAATTGACGTTAAATTACATAGAAAGAAACCAAGCCAATTACCATAATTTTGTTCGTAAACTGAATAATTCCTTCTATTAACAATACTGCAAATAAATTATTAAAGTAAAATAATAAAAGTGCAGGAGAAAATCACATGGAATCATAAAATATAACTGTATTTAATGCGAAACTAAAGATTATCTATTTGTAACGAGTGGATTGCATTCATGTTGATTTCACTTAACTTTTTTTTTTATGTATTTTGATTATTTTTATTCCCTTCATTCTTTAATTTACATTTTGACACTTGCATTTTCTTTTTGCATTAAAATATGTTATTTCCTTTCTCTCTCTTTTTAAAATCTTTACAACATTAATTTTTATTTCGTTTCACTCTTACTAAAGTTACATTTGGAAAAAAAAAAAAGGAAAATGATAATAAATCTACACGTGTCCATTCATATATCAAGTGACCAAAGAGAAAGAGAGTGCATTAAAATAAGTTCTTAAAGTAATACAGTCTTCGATTTGTTACACAGTAGTCATTACATATACAATTTTATTCTCTCGGCATGGAAGTCAGTTATTTACCAAGGTAGTATGACCACGTTTAGCTATTTTCTTTTGCTGTTTTATTAAGATACAATTTGTCAAATAGTTGTGATAAATAAAATGTGCAAAGTACCGATAAGTGAATGTACGGGAAAAGGATGCAAGATGCATAAAACAAGAGAAAACGTAATTTTGATGTTTGACATTTTTATAAGTGCCCATCTCATCCAGTTCCTTTTCTGAGTAATAATGAAAACATATAAAAGTGTTTCCTTTGCACCGAAACAACACATAGAAAGCACTTTCACAATAAATAGAGCATAAGTGCAATTATTTAAACAGTCAAAACAAAAATCTCAATAAGCAATCTTTTGTCTTTCTTTTTCGAATTGGTTCGTGTATAACTACGAGATGGTGCTTTAAAAGGAAAGGTCCTCACGAAACGTGGCTGTCTAAGGCTTGCATGAAATCCGCAACACGAGACAAGACTTTTAATGACATTTTTGTTAGAAAAGTAGGAAACAAACAAAATCCTAAAAAATTAAGTTCAAATTATAACTTATAATAAAAACAGTTTAAAATAATAATAACTTGTTTTGTGTATTTCATCTTGAATTTGTGTTTTAACTGGTAAATGTGTGCCTTATCTGAAACATTCGCCCGTAGTACTTGCTTGCTTTCAGCTTTCCGATCCACATAGTTTCTATGAATAGGGAAAGTGCGAGGTTTCTTCAAAAAGTATCCATCTTTCATTCATTTGAAAAAAAAAAAGTAATGTATATTCAGATACCAGCAGAATCTTGCATTAATAATCATCAAAGTAGTCCCCTTGGGCTGCAACACACTTCTCACTAAGGTAACGCACTTCACACTTCTCAACAAAGTACGTACAGATAGAACACTTATACAGAAAGTATTATAAAACATGTGTTTCAGTGTTAACGTGTGTTTCAGTTATACGTTTGCTGAACGTTAAGTCCAAAACCTACAGGATTTACAAATGTAACATACGATTTTACGTACGCCACATTCACTTTTTCTCAGTGTAGACAGGATAAATATATCGGGATGTTGCAAAATAAGTGTTACAACTCTTGCGAGGTGACTCCTGCCACTGAGACAAGAAAAAAAGTTATCTCTAACTTTCGGCTATCGGACATAGTTTCGGATCTACAAGGTGCCAAAAGCGTGGGAAAATGACTTTCTGACGCCAATAGTTCGGAAACTATCCAACGTAAAGGGAGTTTATAAAAATTCACTGAAGAAGTCATACCTGCTGTATTGAATTTTGCATGTTTCACAATCCTACCATGCACGCGCAGGGGATTCCCCAAAGGAACGTAGGCAGTCCCGGATAATCTGCCAAATGAAAATCGGTCTAAATGAATATGAAATAATAAGGTTTCTACCAGGTAAGAATAATTCGTTTGTATTGAGTCGATATCTGGAATAAATACAAAATGGCAGACACTTTCTTGCCCGTTGTGTGTGGTTGCATAATCGTCAGGTACGGATGCTGGCCAACAGTGCCGTTCTGAGTATTAAGTGTAGCGAATTTGTACTCAAATGCTCTAGAAAGTGGGATCCCAGTAAGATTGGAAACTGTGAAAGCGAGAGCTCTAGCTCTGAGGCTCGAGGGAGCCTCACTTTCTCTGTATTCATTTCTTTGAGGAGTACCCACTTTGTTTGGCAAGCGCTCTTGTACAGCCTCCCGACATGGTTGTGTGTTTCATTTTGTTACTCCTACTGCACAGTTGTAAACAATCAAGGCTTTAAGACGTTTCTTCCTATTTCTCATGTCGTTTTATTTTCCATATGTATGGTGTTCCAGCTGTAGTGTTACATGTGCCAAATTGGTTCATTTTCATATTTATCTTGGCATGTGCACTGTGTGTAAGATACGAATTTCTGGAGGTATTTTCCTATATTTCGAGTACGTCATATGTCTCAGAACACGTGGGACATGATACAAGTTTTTTTTTTAATTTTTATTTTTACGTTATATCAGAATTTGAACCATGGATTAAGAGATTTCTTTTCATGTGTCGACTGTGGGACAATGTCCCAAACAAAGAGGGACATTGATACAATCATGTTCTAGTTACGATCTACCGAAAAGTACACCAGATGTAATAGCAGAAGGTACAATGTTATTTTTCTAGTTTGGGTTTGGGTAATAGACAGGGTAAATATATAAAGGAGTTTGGTAATAGACGGGATAAATATATAAAGGAGTTTACGTAATAGACAGAGTCAATAAATGAATATTAATAATTGACAGGGTAAATTTATAAAGGAGTTTAGATAATAGATAGAGTAAATATATAAAGGAGTTCGGGTAATAGATATGGTAAATATACAAAGGAGTTTGGATAAACCAAGCTCTTTAACCTTTTAACATATAGATTTTAAACAGAAAGATGTTTCGATTTTAATGTATTTATTTTGTTATTCAGTTAAAATAATTACGTAAGAATATTATAAATGGTGATACTTGTTAAAACATTGAACAATAGAATGGATACATGCATCTGCAAAACCTTTAAAATAAAACTCCGAGTATACTCGCGCTAACAATAGGACCAATATTACGTATGAAACTTGTGAAAATAAGCTACAAAATGCATTTGAATAATCAAAATAAACACAAACACAAGAGGAATACCGTCAAGAAGAACGGAAGAAAACGAAGGCGCTAGAATGTATCGCACAACCACTACTGCAGACAAAAACAAACTGGAATGGTGAATGGAGATTACAGTGACATCTAGCGAATATACATGTAAACAACAACTTCAACAGCACTTACTGGTGAAAACACAGAAACATAGGAAAACGAGTATAATTTATTGTGTACAGATATACAAAACTTAACACGAGAATACGCCGGATTTAATATTTTCGATAAAATCAAGCATCCAAGTATTCTTTGGTTTAAATCGTTCCGTGGTTAGTTAGAAATAGTTTCTGTTGTCAATATATTTCCCATCATTATAGGATACATCTTCAAATTGAGAGGTTATGGTGCATCAGTTGTGCAGCGTGATGCATCGAGTCGTTGGTTGATTCCAGTTCGTGCCAAAAGTTTTGTGTTGGACAAACGCTATTTGCGTGGGGATTAACCTATTTCCTCCCACTATTTCTTTTATTACATTATTACTGTCTCCCTTAACGTCAGTGTATTGTGGGATGTAAAAGCAGAAATATCATTTTACATCTTCAAATTGGCTATGACTTCGTATGTTTATGCGTCGAGCTCGACAAGGAAGAACACTAATTAAAAAGTTTGCTGATGAACTTGCTACGAAATTACCATCGAAGAAATTTTAATATTATTTCTTGATATTTGAAACATTTTAACAAATGAAAATGAAGCTGATTAACACATTTAAGATCAATCATAAGTTTGTTTATCGTTTCTTCTGGAGTCCTCAATTAGTAGTTCAATGAGACACTACTAAAAAAGAGGAAAAAAGAAATAGCTCTTATTGGGCGGAAGGAAGAAAACAGAGAACATTTTTTCGTTAACGATTCAGTCTTAAGAATAAATTTATATATCTGCTCTTCGCTCTCTGGTAAAACCAGAAGTAGCATAGATCTATTACTACCTCCGCTTTTAGTACAGGTCTCCATAGAGCAATTGTATGTGAAGACGAAGAGGTTAGCGGAAGACCATGGAGCATGAAAGCTTTTCAGTTGCAGCAAGTGACCTGCCAATAATGCCAGAATATGCATGATGATGATGACCATAGAGCAAAGACGGTAAGAGACAGGTAGAAACTCTGTTATCATATCAAAAAATAAATGCCATCTAAATTCTCATTTTTCTATCGGAGCCAGAAGTGCTAAAAATCTATTTCAACTTTCAGTATCGATAGGTTTATAAATTCCTATATAACAAAAAAGTTGATATATTGCAAGAAAACACTATAAAGGAGAAGGTGGGAATATGGAACACTTTTTTGTTCTGCACTGCCATTTGACAAGTTTCTGAGTCTGACTGCTTTTACGTATAGAAGAACGAAATTTAGTCTTTGATACTTGTATTACCAAACGTACCTATATGTAGAACTGTGCACTCATTTAGGAAAAATAAAATTATAAAACAACCTTTCCGAAATTCAGGGCTTGGATGGGGTAGTAATATATAATAGTGAGATAGTTCAAAATAAAAGCCAACTGAGGAATTAATTGTCTAGTGAAGCTTAATAAACTTATATTATCCCACATACGCAGTGTACTGCAATATTGAGTGTGCAGAAACGAATAGTGAATTACAAACCAGAGGCCTGTTTAGGCATACTTTGCACCTAAATTTGGACAGGACGATATGCATTCTGCATTCTGCATATCATTCTGAAACGAAATATACCAACTGTCTACAAATGTTGAAGGATAGTAAGAACAAATATCACATATGTAGTAATCGTTTTCACATGCTGAATATTTAAGATGAGCCCAAGGTTAACACTTTACGCACTGAATCAACTGTTTTCGTGAGGCCTTGAGATCCTTTTATAGATCGGCGGGTAGAGTTGGTTTTCGGCCCAGTTTTATATTTGCTAACTCATTGGGAGACTTCTCAGTACCATTAACTTTTCTACACAAGGTTGCTGTCGGTACATTAAAACAGCTTCTACCTTAACTCAGTCTTTTTCTGTTCCCTAACTGCACGTATAGCACTCTCCATATCTTCAGAATTCCATTGTTGTCTTACGTTTTTCTTCGTAGGAGCAAGTTATGTGCGTGGTATCTTGTATCTGCAACAAAAGAAACAGTGGTTGTAATATGGAACAAGTAATTTTTCACTACACTACAGGGTAAGTCATTCTTATGAAAAAAATATCCATAAGGAATATTTTACTCTAGGGGTGTGTTTCCGGATGATTTTCTCAGAAACAACTTCAGCGATTTTCTTTATATTTTATTAGACACAACATAAATAAATACTTTAATAGCTCTGCTACGTAAACCACTCTCCATGGAAATGTCAGTATTCACAACGGATATTTTAAGCTTGGGGGTGAGTTTCCTCTCGAGTGATACTCTCAAAAACTAATCAGGCGATTTTCTTCAAATTTCACAAATAAATATTTCGCTAATAACACTACCATCTTATGTAAATCACTTACGTAAATAACCACAAGGATTAATTTACTTTGGAATGAGTTTTCTTCAGACGAAATTTTCTCAGAAAATCTTCCGTATTTCACAAATAAATGTTTGAGAAATAATTGCAGCATAATATGATTTAGTTTAAGAAATTGGAAAAATGAAATGAAATCTTTAAGTTTTACGTCCCACGTTTATGCCAGTTAGGCTAAAGGAGATGATGATGATGAGTAATTTGTGAAATAATGGAATGAAGAAAGTGGGAGGAAACGGAAGAACCCCGAGAAATCACATGCACACGGTGTTTGTCCTCCACAAAGTTCACTTGGCGGGGGCTGGGATCGAACCCGGGACCCCAAGCACCAGAGGTGAACGCAATGCCATTGAGCCACCGCGGCCCCTTTAAGAAATTGGAGAGAGAAAGTTTAGTGCGATGGTCTGAACCGTAACTTAGATTGTTTTTTTCTGAAGAGGCAAGCGTTAATACGCGTATTTGGTCCCCCTATGAAAAGTTGTCTTTCTAATTCTTGGGTCCCCTCTTTTCATCTTTCTCTTACTCTTTACGGGTTGGGGGCCGCGGTGGCTCAGTGGTAGAGCGTTCACCTCTGATGCTTGGGGTCCCGGGTTCTATCCCAGCCCCCGCCAAGTGCACTTTGTGGTGGACAAACACCGTGTGCGTGGGTTTTCTCGGGGTTCTCCCGTTTCCTCCCACTTTCTTCATTCCACCATTTCATTCATTACTCATCATCACCGTCTCCTTTAGCCTAACCGGCATAACCGTGGGACGTAAAACTCAAAGATTTCATTTCATTTCATTTCATTTTTCTTTACGGGTTCCCCGGAGCCTGTGAGCTCTCCCGCACGGCAAGGTCTGCGGAGGCGTTAGTTACGCCCCTGGACCCGTTCCATACATGACAGATTAACTTAGGGGACAATATTGACAAATCTCAAAGCCATACAAATACATATGATTTTTAGAGCCCCTAGACATTTTTTACTGAAATGGGCCCACGACTCATTTTTGTTTTATTTGCCTTTTGAGTGGTTTTGCTTATATAATATAGTGAACCTGTTTGATGTTTCATTTATAATTTCGTGTTCGTATCGTATATGGTGTAAAAAATTTTGACTTAAAATGGGCTCCCCTCGAATGGCGGGGAGCTTCCCTGGGAGACAGTTGCCCCTCCTGCCCCACAAAGTTACGGTCCTGGTCTGAACATTTTATTTTTCCGTTAAATGTTAATAAAATTGTACGTTCAATCTTCAGAGATAGAAAAAATATTTTAGATACTTATTAGTAGATTAAAGTTGTTTTCCGTAAAGTAATAATAGAAATTGCCCAAGGATTTCATCAGACAAAGAGTGAAGTTTCAGAACTGCCCCTGTGCACTCACCAAATGATATCGTTGTTGCTAAAGCGTAATGCGCCAAAATCATAAATTAACACAACGAACTGGATCAAAGAATACAGTATTTTTTCATCATAACGTAGGAGATTACAATACATAGATGGTAGAGTAATCTTAATTCTCACCCTTCACCACAGAAATGTTAACTGTTGTAAGTTTAGACACTTAGAACAAACAAAATCGTATTTTCTAAAAAATGAAATCTTTATAAATCAAATAATAATTCAAAAGAAACATCTATTTTTTAAAACAATGGCTAGAATATAAGTCTTTTTCACGGTATAAGATTGTTTCAGTTCCTTTATTTATTCTCATCTATGAAATACAAGCAATGAATTGACTTTAAATGTTTGTGTCGATTTTGTTAATAGACCTATATATTGTATGTAGGCCTATACTTTTCTCAGGGCCTATGTTTAGCAGAAGGGGTCCAGTTCTTTTCTCTAAAAAAATGTTACAATTTTGGTAATTTCTGTTCACATTCGGTTAGCTTAGGGTAGGGTTGGTTAGTTTAAGTTAGGTTAGGCTAGTTTAGTTACGTTAGGTTAGTTTAGTTTATGTTATATTAGTGTAGGAGTTCCGCATAATTTTCCAAAAAAATGATAGAATTTCGCTTATTTCTACTAATATTACGTTAGTTTAGGTTAGTTCAGGCTAGCTTACGTTAGTTTATGTTAGGTTAGGTTAGATTTGGTTACGTTATGTTATGTCTAAATACTTGCATCACTCATTTCTCCTGTAATTTTGTGTTTTTTACGTGCTTCTGGACCCCTTGTACTAAACATACCCCTTTCTCAGTCTTCAGGAATGTCCGCCAGAGATCTTGCGTATAGCGGTGTTACCAGTACTGACATCTAAACAGTTAATCTTTAAAACGTTTCGGAGACCGACATCTAAACAGTTAATCTTTAAAACGTTTTGGAGACGTTCAAGACATAATGACAAATTGAAATGAATTTATGGAAACACAATAATTGATGAGGTAGTGGTACTGGTACTTTATTGATTGATTTGAAGTGTAGTGTCTTTATATATATATATGTAGAGAGAGAGAGAAAGAGAAGGAGATAATGACGGAAGTTTAACATGGGATGCAGTACACATCAGCACAGGGGCGGATCCAGGACGGATTTCTGGGGGGGAGCGGTGGGTTGTAATACTGCTACTTAGAGCTACTTTTAAGAGCTCCAAACTCTGGGACGGGTTTTATTTATATATAAAATAAAAAAAGTTTACTCCTCTGGGGGGGAGGGCAATTGTCACCCTGGATCGGCCAGTGCCAGCACCTGCCGAAATCGAACTGAATCTCCAGCATCCATATTTTTTTTCCATTTAATACGATAAATACTCCCTACTTTTTTTTGTCCTTTTCTTATATAGTTCCTAATTTTAAAACCAACATCCATCGAAATGTTGAGTGTTGTTAATGGAATTGGCAGGGTTTGGATTAAGAGTAGAGGTTTAATTCGATCTGTGGTTGCACCTTCAAATATCAGATTTCTGGGATTTAAGAATATCAGGTTCAGTTCAAATGTATATTTCGTAAAAATTTATTATAATTCTAGATTTTTAGAGGGCTTAAGAATAACAGGTTTATTTCGAATGTATTCCGTAAAACTTAATCTATATATATAAAAGAGAACGCACAAATCCTTTGTTCCCTCATCACGCTAATACGGCTGAACCAATTTCTTTCATTTTTGGGGGGTTATTAGGATTTGGACCCTAGATGGTTTTTATCATATCACTTTAATTTTTAATTACCAGTGTCTTGAGATAATTGACCATTCAAGTGTCCATAACGTACAAATCCTTTGTTAGTTCATCATAGGTAAAAATAAACGTATTTATATGCAACCCGCATGACCGTGTCACTCGGCGGGTTAACATAAATGACAGGCGATATAATGTTAACATTTACTGCAATCTACTATGGTTTTTATCATATCACTTGAAAGCGAAAAAGTAAAAATTATCTAAGTAACAAAGTTTATTGCGTTCCGGGGTGACCGCAGCGAAGCGGGGCGGGTTAACATAAATGACAGGCGATATAATGTTAACATTTACTGCAATCTTCTATGGTTTTTATCATATCACTTGAAAGCGAAAAAGTAAAAATTATCTAAGTAACAACGTTTATTGCGTTCCGGGGTGACCGCAGCGAAGCGGGGTGAACGCTGCTAGTCTATATATATAAAATTGAAAATCACTATGTTTGTGACTCTAAATCTCCTGAAATGCCGGACAGATCTCGATCAAATTTGTAACATGCATGAGGTTCGGGGCTGGGCTGGTTTTAGGCTATTCACTTTGATGTTAGAACTAAGGGGAGGGGTGGGGGAGGGGGTATAAAAATAAATAAAACTTAATAACTCCTGAACCACTCGACCGATCGTGATCAAATTTTCAACATAGATGAGGTTCACACCTTGGATCGTTTTTATGGTTTAAATTTGACGGAGCAACGTAGGGGAGGAGAAGGAGAGGGATATATATAAAAATCAATTTATATAAGACTGAAATTTTTGCAACTCTTGAACTATCCGACCGATCTCAATCAAATTTTCAAGATACATGAGGTTCGAATCTGGAAACATTTTTGTAATTTCACTTTAATGGTAGATCCTCGGGGAGGGGGAGGGGAACGTATAAATAAAAACTAATAAAACCTAATAACTTTTGAACCACCCAATCAATCTCGATCAAATTTTCAACATATATGAGGATCGGACCTTGGGTGTTTTATGTCGTTACACTTTGACGAGCTAACCTAGGGGAGGGGGAGGGGTATATATATATATATATATATATATATATATATATATATAGGTCTCTCTCTCTATACATACATACATACATATATATATATATATATATATATATATATATATATATATATATATATATATATATATATATATATAAAGTTAAAATTATAATGACTGCCTTTGTGACTTCATCACTCTTGAACCACTCCACCGATCTCAATCAAAGTTTCAACGTACATGAGTTTAGGGGCTGGGATTGCTTTAGGCTATTCAGTTTGACGATGCAACGTAGGGTTGGGGGAGGGGAGAGAAATTTGAAAATGATCAAAAATGACCGATATTAGTGTTGAATCCATAGTTTCCGGAGTCGATGAGAGAAACAATGACACTTGTGATGCTGTTTCAATCCAAGTTCAGCCCTGATAGTTGGAAAGGGGGAGGGTACAACGTAGGGATGGGGATAAACATTTCAAAATGATCGAAAATGACTAATATTAGTGTCGAATCCATAGTTGTAGGAGTAGCTGAGATCAACAGTGACATTCTGATGCCGTGTGCCGCAGCATGGAGGAGGGGAAGAAGCTATATAATAATAATAATAATCGAAAATGACCAATATTATGTCTAATCCATAGTTTTCGGCAGTGCATTTTTTAAGAAATCGTTACTGGGTATCCAGGCAAAAAAGGGCCCTTGACGCAGACAGCAAAATGCAAACGCACAGAGATTTTTTAAAGTGCATTTTTGTATAATGTACACTTTTGAAATAACATACAAAATGACGTATTTGTCAGACTTCTGCTGACCGTTTCATTTCCAATTCAACACATCGTTATCAATACAGGAGCGGACATTTTCTTTTTCACAATTTGGCTCAGATCCGCCTGCAGGCCGGTACTTAAAGATAAAACCGTACTGTGCTATCATAACGGGATATTTTCCTTCATTTATTTATTAATTTTTATATCCAGATTTAAGTTGGACATAGACAGGACAAGGACAAAGAAACGCGACTGGTACAGATGGAAAGGATACAAAATACACAATACAAGAAACACAAACTACTCAACAAGGAAATAATATGTGAACTTGACTAAAATTTCCCTAACGAAATAATTCATGTGTATATGTATGTGTTCAATCAAGGATGTTATAAATAGAGGATCTGCCCATATATCTTCATCCTATTAAATTGGTGAAGCCAAAAAGCAACCGAGCATCGGTACATCTGATTGGCTACTTTCGTTTCCGCCATGATTGTTGGCTCAAAACATTGCGATCCTATTGGGCGGAGTGGGCAGAGTAGGGGTGGCGAAACTGTGACATATGGCTTCAAGATTTTGTTGTAGGAGCACATCCTATATTTTATAAGACCCTTGTATTCAATACTAAATATTACTACCAATACTTTATTTTAAAAAAAACAATGTAATCAAAAATTTACCTTTATGGTTTAAATCTTATTAATGGTTTAAATCATGGCATATAAGCCTTTTTGTTAGTGGTTCCACTTCTGCTATAATTTTTACATTTTAAATCTCGATCTGTTTCACATTGTTTGGTTTCTCTCCTCTTTTGAAAACGTGTTATTCCCCTTGTAGGCCTATATAACTGGTTAATTTCTAGTATTATTTTCACACTTCAAATTTTAACCTGTCCAATATTATTTGGTTTCTTACCTGTATTAAGGCATTTTAGGGTATTTGTTAATGGTTATACTCTTGCTATCATTTTCACACTCTACATCTGAATGTGTTCTGCATTGTTTGGTTTCTTACATGTTTAGAATTTAATTGAGTAAGTTTCTCATCTAGTTACCGTAGGTTTGATGGAGCCGTTAATATCACTAGCAGTCTTAACACCTGTATTAGTGTCACAGCAATTGATACATGATCTACTATCATCGAATAAAGGGCAATGACTGATAACACATTGCAGAGGTCTATGTGATATAAATATGTTGATTTTGAATGTAACAGATTATTCAACTCTGAAAAACATCTTCACAAACTCCCTCCTTTTATAGATACCACTATCAGGCCTGCTCTCCCGTCTGTTCTTTTGCTTCAAGAACTCCGCTACGGCCAGCCTTGGGTCATACACTGAGAAAAATCCATTATCCGGACAGCGGTATATTGTACAAATACAAGGATTCGTTATGTTTACTAAGGAAATCTGTACGGAGCGTACTTTATCCATATACTACATAGGTACTGCCTTTTACCCGCTTAGATATTACATCATGTCTCTGCAGGATGTCTGATATCTAACAATCTATACTTCAGCTATACGTTATATACGTCCATCTGTGTGTAAGATCCAGACCGCCTATAGACACTCTTTCTTTCGCCATGGCTGACGTCATTGAACTACCGTCTTTTGCTTGCGAAACGAGGTTGTTTACAAACGGAACAGAAGAGAGGAAGGAAACCTGGGAAGCCTGGGTAAGTACAATAGTTAACTATTACTTTAGTTAAATATTCCCATTAATTATATATTCTTTTAGTGTAACTTGCTTTAATATAGTACTAAGTAAGTAATGTAGTTTATGACTACAATTCTTACTATTGTAACTCGTAAATGATTGAGGAGAATGGAATGGGTGAATCTGAATTTTGAAAAAACTTTGAATATTAATGTTTTGAAACATATTATGTTTCAAGGTAGCAAAATGAATGTTATGTGTTTATTCATTCCATTTTATATGTGACGATTTATTACTTGGTGCAGATTTACTACAGGACTGCTTAACATAATTGCTAATAAACCGTTTTCAGCGCGGAAATTTCCTTGTGTAGTGAAGATTTAGGATTTAGATTTCTGGGCTTTCGGCATCAATGGCCTTGTTACCCCATATGAGGGATGACTTTCCTCGGCGAGTACACTATCCGGGGAAAGGAAGGGAAGAAAGGATTGGGGAAGGAAGAAAACGGCCTGGGACCTATATGTTAGGTACCACTCCGGCATTTGCCTGCTGTGAATGAGGAAAACCCAAGGAAACCTCATTCAGGATGGCTGGACTTAAAATCTTTTGATACTTTTTCGACCGAGTTCTCCCCCGGGATCGAACCCGGAACCGTTCGCACCGAAGGCGAGAGCGCTAGCGACTACCCTACGCGGGGCCACTTGTGTAGTCTAGAAAACTCATTTTTACTAGGATATTTGCAAAAATTTTTTTTTTTTTTTTTTTTTGCTTTTAGTTTAACACCCCATGATTGTACATCAATGTAAGAGAGAAGGTGACAATGAGATACATGATAATGGTGGAATCAAGAAAATGTAAGGAAACTGGAAAGTCTTAAGAATAACCACACCTACAGTGTTCACCAAAAGGCTATTTGTCGGGAGCAGGAATCGAACCAGGGACCTAACGCGTCAGAGGTAAGCGCTCTACTACAAAGCTTTCTTTTGTTTAAAGAACTTGTTTACATTGAAATATATATATTTTACGAAGATACTAACATATTTTACAGCCTCACTGAAATTAAAAAAAAAAAAAAAAAGTAGTCAGGGAGAGTTTACTTGTCAGATTTTTATTTTTTAATTTAATTTATTTTTATTTTTATTTATTTTTGCTTTGTTATGTTCCCTAGTTAATTAATGTTTGGGTTACTGAAAATTAAAACCTTTTTAGTATTATTGTTATGTCATCACTTTGGAACCAAAAAAGTTAGATTTTTTTTCTTGTGTTTTCATATAGGAAGTTGGTAAGTTTGTGCCTTAGCATTGGTTTGGTTTCTAGAACGTAATTGAAGGTCATGTTGAGTTGAGTCTTGGCGGGTTTAGAGTTCGTGAAGTGTCAGGCACTGCTTGTGCCCCTGTCTTCTGTCTGTGATGTTTCCTGGCTTTGGGCTGTGAGGTATTTATGTTGAGGAGTATCAACGCAGGCCGCGTGATATACAGGTAGCTTCAACAGCTACGAGTGCCAGATGTTCATCTTTCGTTACGGCGTGACTAATGCAGTATAGTACTAGGTTCAAATTCTATGGGTGGTAAAAATGGTCGTGGTGTGGTAAGAAATACAACGTAATTGTTATTAGTTTATTAGTGTTTCTTCATAGTATAGTTTCACTATTTCTAGAAGGAATTAAGTATTAACGAAGTAATAAATAAGCAAAAGCACACTTTGATTGGCGTTAACTATTTCTCATACTCCATTGAGAATGTTTTGATCCTCAGTTGCGCAAACATCCAGTGTGCGTTTTTTTGTTTGCTTACACTGCCTTATAGATGAGCTCCCTCGTGGCTAAGTGGTTAGTGAACACGCCTTTGGCGTGGGACACCCGGGTTCGATTCCCGGCCGGGGGCCGCGGTGGCTCAGTGGTAGAAGGTTCACCTCTGGTGCTTGGGGTCCCGGGTTCGATCCCAGCCCCGCCAAGTGAACCTTGTGGTGGACAAACACCGTGTGCGTGGGTTTTCTCGGGGTTCTCCCGTTTCCTCCCACTTTCTTCATTCCACTATTTAATTCATTACTCATCACCGTCTCCATTAGCCTAACCATCATAACCGTAGGACATAAAACTCAAAGATTTCATTTCATTTTTTCGATTCCCGGCCGGAGCTTATGTGGTTCGGATTCCACGTTAATCTGTAGGTCCACGTCTCATACAGCCTTGCTGCTGAAAGGAACGTTAAAATCAAATCAGCACTGTTTTACAGATGCAATTGTTCGATTCCGAGTTCGAATGAAGCTTTTTACGGGCAGGGGGCGACTTTTATATATACAATCCAAGGATTTTAGTTATTAGTCAGTGATGCAATATATAGACCTATATATATTACAAAATTGAAAGTGACTATGTTTGTGACTCTTAATCTCTTAAGAGCTGCGGTGGCTCAGTGGTAGAGCGTTCACCTCCGGTACTTGGGGTCCCGGGTTCGATCCTAGCCCCCGTCAAATGAACTTTGTGATGGACAAACACCTTGTGCGTGGGTTTCCTCGGGGTTCTCCCGTTTCCTTCCACTTTCTTCATTCCACCTTTCATTCATTGCTTATCATCAGCGTCTCCTTTAGCCTAACCGGCATAACTGTGGGACGTAAAACTCAAAGGTTTCATTTCATTTTTTCTTAATCTCTTTGGAATCTTGTACTTAGGTTCACAGCAGAAGCGACGAAATAACTCGACTCATCCATTGTAGCTCTCTTCGCAACCAGTTTCCAAAATGTTGGCAATAAGTTTGCGAAACGGGATATGACGACTCCAATTTTGGGTGAAAAGTCGCTATAAAAAATAATAGAGAAATTCATTGTCTATAAGCATTGTTTTAAAGTTGTAGATGTAAACTAAACAATATGTTCTACTCACTGGCGCAAATCCGTGGGGGGGGGATGACGGATACATGTCCCCTCCAATCTTGGAACTGAGGGGGACTTCTCCCCAATAATCCGATTTGAAATGTGTTTTTTGGGAGAAATTTGATTATTTTTGTCCGATTGCTACAAAGGAACGTGAGATAAAATAGATGTCCCCCAGATAAGCCTCAAATCTGCAGCCTCCCAACGCTGAAAACAACTCTGATCCTCCACAACATTGTTTTTCAACTTCATAAGTATTTTGGACATCGTCAAAAAAAAGTATGGTAACGGTCTTACCCCCCCCCCCTCCCAATGTTGAAGACAGATTTGCGCCGCTGGTTCTACTCACATCTTTGTAAATAGGGCGCAACCAATCCTTTAATTCAGGGATCATTTTTTTGTAAAAGAAAAAGTGCAGAATAATTAAAAGACCCCAAAGGACAAATATAACAAACATCTTCTTCGCCTTTATTCACGCAATCTATAGCTAATCTTGTTGCTATCGGTAATGATGTATTACGTGTATTTCTCAACGGAAACTCTGCGAACTAAAGGACATCAAGTTTGTAGTTGTTCTTCGTTAGAGGGCAAGGGTAACATAACAATGCAGGATTGTGGGGCAGTGAGTATGCTGTATTTCCAAACTCTTCATCAGTTGCGCTGATTAAAACAAACAAACAGAAAAAAAGAACGTAAAAACTGTTTTGAACTAATAATGCTTCTCTACAGATGAACATTTTGTTTGGAGCAGAAAGTCGCTAAATGTGTAAGTAGGTAAATCGTCATTTAAAAATCACCCAAAAAAGTCTCCAATCGGAAAAAAATATTTTTTGTCGCTATCGTAGGGCGACCATACGTCCCGTTTTGACCGGGACAGTCCCGTTTTAGTGGCGTGTCTCGGCCGTCCCGTCAGTAGATGGAAAAAGTAGTATTCGTCCCGTTCTATGTAAATGAAAGAAGTAAATAACAAACTCAGTATCTTTACTCCTTTTAAAAGTATTAATAATAACAAAGAGGCAAAAATTGAACTGAAATTCCCTATATTAAACATACTCTATAGTTCGCAGTACTGCTCGAAAGGCAGCAGAGGTTTTAGCAGTTGGTTGTGTGTTGAACAAATTTCAACGTGTCTTTCCTTTTTCATAAGTACCCGTTCTGTAACAAAGAGAGAGAGGAGGAAATCTGATATCAAGGCACTGATAAGAACAAAGGTAGATCTAAAAGTCTAGGGTTGCAAGAACCTGTCCCGTTTTTAACTGAAAATTTTATGGTCAACCTACGCTATCGTTGAGGTCGAATTCCCCTTATTTAGCGACTTTACCCAAAATTGGCAACATTGACCCCCACCGAACAACCAGGGTTGAATTCAGGGGGTAGCCCGGGGGGAATCTCCCCCCCGAAGAAAATTCATCCCCCCCCGGAGAAACTCCCAAAATTTCAGTCACAAAATGTAGAAATTACTTCACCCAATTATTTGCTTTTCTGTCCGTGTACGTGCAGACGAAATCCGATCTCTCAATATACATATAAATGACGCAGACCCATTCTATATAAATGTTAACATGTAACATCTAAGATAGAATACCAAATAGTGAATAAAACTTGTATTTCTTAACGCTATGACTGAGTTTGGCAGAACATGAAATTGTTAACTGTTGAAGAAAGGTTTGTATTTTAGTAGGTACTATACTCTCGCCCTATATTATATATTAGTAGGTAGCACTAGCACAGGTTGAGATACGAAAGGAAAGATAGGGAAGATCTTTCGATCATTCCATATAATCTCTCATGTCAGCAGACTTCAGTTCTTGAAAATATACAGTTCCTACATTATTTGAAATAGGGCGCCTAAATCCCATTTCTCGCATCGGAAGTAACAGACGTAAATGTGTTTTACGATTGTTAAAGTAAACACATCTTTCTTTAATTAAAAATAATTCAGTTAAAGGGTGAGATTCAGTGGGCGTCATTTAGAGGGATCAGGGAGGAACAGTTATCCCTCCTTGATTAGAGACTTATATAGAATTTATCAATATGATAATAGTATATAAGTGAAAGATTGCTATTGAAGGTGGCCAAGATCCTGCTCAGTGCCGTTCCATGGGGGAGGGGCAAGCGGGGCGACGGCCCCGGGCGCCGAAGTAAGGGGTGAAAAATTCGGGAGGGAAAAAGAAAAAAGAAGGAAAGAAAAACAGAGGAATGAAATACATGTGGACATATATAAAATGAAAGGAAAAAAGTAATGAAAAGTGCTCAAAATCAAGGAAAAGCAGGGTTTACTTTTTAAAATTTTCCCACCTTTGGCGGCTGGTCTGTCGACCTCACTCATATATACGGGGATGCCGTCGTATACTCTCGCGCCAAGCGCTGATTTTCCACGACACGGCACTAATCCTACTGAAGATTTCGTCAACTAAACTATTGATGTATATGCAGTGAAGAAACCAAGGCTAATATGTTTGATTTAGAATCAGAAGTGTGAGAAAGAATGATAACTTTTTATTAAGATATTCCTAAGTATGTTTGTTTTAGGAGAAAAAATATTTCAGTTAATTTAAATCTTTTTAAAAATTTTTACATTAGTAACAAACAGTAATTACTGAATATAGGAAATAATAAAAATAGTTACTGTAAATAGCAGTTAAAGTTTAGTCTAAACTATTTTTGCCAGTCTTTATTTAATGTTTTAGATGAAATCAAACGATTGTTTTCTTAAAATTATAATCTCATTGAATATTTATCAGCAATTAGTCTCAATATTAGGTAAGATGTGTATGTGAATGGAATTGTTAAATATGCTGCTTTCTTGAAAAAAATACAGAAAAATAACCCTCCCCCGAGCAGTTGACATTCCCCCCCGGGTGTAAATGTCTGAATTCAACACTGCGAACAACACCCCGTTATCTTTAGCCTAGCCAGCATAATAGTGGGACGTAAAACTTAAAGATTTCATTTCGAACAACACTCCCAGAAACCTATTGTTATACCATTCCCAAAACACCCTTTTGTACAGTTCTCCCTATTCGAAAAAAAAAATTGTAAATAGCAGTGTTCATATATAAATATGGAACTCAATTTCCCTGAATTTTCCAGGTTTTCCAGGTATTAATTTTTCAATTTCCAGGTCTAGTGGAAGAAACTAATAGTACGAGAACACATAAATTTTAAGAATACTATATTTATATATTTGAGAATGGCCACCCTTCTCCCCAATGAACGATTGCAATTAAATATTGAGTCACAAGAAAATAAATAATTAAAATAAATAAAATTTAAGTTGAAAAATATGAAGTTGAGAAACCTACTAAGGGAATTATATAATACTTTTGTTCCATACTTGAATACATTCAAAATATACAAAAATATTGGCTTGGGGAAGAAAAAAGGGCCCGCGAGATTTTAACTGATTCTTATAGTACTCGACAACAGAAATAAATTACTGAAAGAATTTTCAAAATCGGCGCAGGTAAACATGCAGAAAATCGCATTTTCATGTACCGGTTCAAAATGGGGAAGAAAAGACGACCGCGAGATTTTAATTGATTCTTGTAGTACTCGTCGAGTGAAATCGATTAGTGAAGGAATTTTCAAAATCGGCGCAGGCAAACATGGAGAAAATGGCATTTTCATGTACCCGTTCAAAATGGGGAAGGAAAAAGGTTCCGCGAGATTTTAACTGATTCTTGTAGTACTCGTCGAGAGAAATCGATTAGTGAAGGAATTTTCAAAATCGGCGCAGGCAAACATAGAGAAAATCTCATTTTCATTTTCCGGTTCAAAGTGGGGAAGAAAAAAGGGCCGCAAGATTTTAACTGATTCTTGTAATACTCGACGAGAGAAATCGACTAGTGAAGGAATTGTCAAAATCGGCGCAGGCAAGCATGAAGAAAATGGCATTTTCATGTATCAGTTCAAAATGGGGAAGAAAAAAGTGCCCGCGAGATTTTAACTGTTTTTTGTAGTACTCGACGAGAGAAATCGATTAGTGAAGGAATTTTCAAAATCGGCGCAGGCAAACATGGAGAAAATGGCATTTTCATGTACCGGTTCAAAATGGGGAAGGAAAAAGGTTCCGCGAGTTTGAACCGCTACGATGTATGTTCACGAATGTCCCCGTCTTCTCAAATTTAGTTAATTACTGTGACACTGAAACATGTGACACAGAGTCACATTGTGGATGACTGCAATCGGCAACCACTGCACATATACTCCTCCCGCCCCACAGTTTGATTATTTCGATCCATTCCTCACGTGCTAACGGCATGGTTCAACATCTGCAAGAAAGAGGTAAATGTAACGTTCAATTGGCAATAGCTTTTCACCAAATTAAGCTGCATGAAATCTGATTGCATATTTGACATACTGAGAAAATTCTAGTCCGTGGCCATATGTATCACATATCCCATCAATTCATAAAAATTTTGAACACAAAATTACGGTCGTCCGTGTGACGTACTCCCAAAAGGCCTAATGTGTATCACCCACCTCACATTCAATGAAACCACATCCGTGTAGAATTTAGAAAGGAACTTCTTATGATGTATACAGGATGTCTCAAACGTTCCCTGACATAGGATAACTCTGTTATTATCAGAGTTACAACAAAATGTAAGAGGAAAAACATCTCGAAATATGACGTTTTCAATCTAAAGTGAACACTTTTTAAAAAAAATCGGACGAGATGTTTGTGCTGTATACTCTTTATGCACCCAATTTTAAATGAAAATGCAACGTTGTCATTTACCTGGACCCACAACATAAGTGAATGAAGTTACTGTTTGAAACGGGGGCTGGCCATCGACATGTTAGCGTAAAAGACAGTAACTTCACTCACTTACGTTGTGGGTCCAGGTAAATGGCAATGTTGCATTTTCATTTCACATTGGACGCATAGCGAGTGTACAGCGCAAACGGGTCATCCGATTTTAAAAATTCCTTCACTTTAGAATGAAAACATTATATTTGGAGACGCTTTCCAAAGTAGTATAATTTAGTTTGTTTAAATTTACAATTTAATACAAGTAGATTCGGATTTATATGCGTAGGATTTTGTATGCATCTAACTAATGAATTCTTTATTTTCATGCTTAACTTAGTGACTTGGCTTTGGACTGCAACTGATTATTGTAACCCATTATTGCTTGAGAAGAAACAAGATATCCGAATCTTCATTTGGAGAAATCAAACGTCTATTGGAAAGCTGGGGATTACAATCATTAATTTCTACATTTCAAGGTGCGTAAATTATATATTCTGTGTTTGTTGTTAAATTACTATTACTATTATTGGGTTTAGAATCAATCAAGCACTTCATGATATTTTATGGGGATCAAGATGGGTGCCGGATAGATAAGTATTTGAGCGTCAGGCTCTTATTTCTTTTCAATTTAATATTTAATCAATGATTATTTTTCTCCCTCATTATTCCACCAAATCGTATTCCAAGATCATATATCCATTTTTGATCGATATATCCATATTTTTGATCTCTTTCATATTTCTATATTTTCGATTTTTGATATTGTTTATATTTCGATATTGCTGTATTTTTCGATATTTCGAACAAGTTTCGATAGTTTGTCAATATCGATTATCTATATCTAAATTCGGATATCCCAAAGCCCTATCGAACCCCCTCCGAAATGAAGTTTTTGGCTATGGACCTGATTAGGGATGCGCACGAGACAAGACGAGACAGAATTTTTGTTACGAAATTCGAGACGAGATAGAGCTCTTCCAATAGAAACGGATCCAGTTTTCGAGACGAGACATAACTTTCGCGGCACCTTTTCGAGAGGAGACAATCTCAAATCTTTTCTCTTGCGCATCCCTACACTTGATCATGAGGTATCAAAAAAAAAAAAAAAAGTTAATGAGAAATACCGGTAACATGTAAATACAATATAGGTAGCTAAAACATTTTTGTTTTCATTCTTCAGTAATGCATTATTATTAATCTCAGGGGGGCGCGGTGGCTCAGTGGTAGAGTGTTAACCTCCGGTGTTTGGGGTCCCTGGTTCGATCCCAACTCGCGCCGTGTGGACTTTGTAGTGGACAAACACCGTGCTCGTGGTTTTTCTCGGGGTTCTCCCGTTTCCTCCCACTTTCTTCATTCCACCATTTCACTCATTTCTCATTATCTCCGTCTCCTGTAGCCTAACCGGCATAATCGTGGGACGTTAAACTTAAAGATTTCATTTTTTATTAATCTCTGTATTTTATAGTGTATTCTCAAGCTTAAGGTGATGTATAATTAAATTTTGAATTCAGTTAACTTATTTTGTTTCTCAGATTGTTTTTAAAATGTATGTACAAACGTTTATTTTCATTCTTGAGAGTTTAAAGTGACGTATAGTTATTAAACATAGTATTTAATATTGTACTCTTAACGTGGAAGTGATATACAGTTAACTTTTGAATTCAGTTAACATTTTTCTCTCTGAAATTGCTTTAAAAAGTATGTAAAAACGTTTTTATTTTATTTCTTGAGTGCTAAAAGTGATGCAAAGTTATTAAGCTTACTACTTTATATTGTATTCTTAACCCTAAACTGATACACAGTGCGTTTTTGAATAAATTATGTCAAGTTATTTGAGTGACGAACACTGGTAGAAAATCCTGACTACTACTGGAACATTTTGATTTTAAGGTGACGACTACTGGTGCAAGGATTTTAAAATATTGTTTTTCCTCCAACGGCTACTCCTTTTTTAATTCTAACTACATGGTCATTATAGGAAGGATCAGTGAGTCTTTCCAACTATGGTACAGCTCCGACAGATTCACGATGCTCAGAGAAGAGACAAAATAGTATGTTTTCAACCTTAAAGTGAGAACCACTGGCGTTTTTACCCTGCTATGCAAAAGTAAGTGAGTACTCCAATGGAGTTCCAATGCGGTACTTAATTTCTGCGTTTTAGATATATGGAAATACATGTCTCTAAAATGTAAAGAACTGATTTTTTTTTTTTTTTTTTTTAACTGAAAACTGCAACTCGGTAAGCCTTATGGATACCGAGGTATGGGAAAATAAACTATAGGTATGTGGGGCTTGCATACTTGACGCTACAATTCGGAAATTGAATTAAAATATGACTAACGGCTATCAAGATGTTGTCAAATAAAGGGAGGACCAACACAGTTAAGGGGTTTTCGTGTTAGATGCTAAAATTTCCGAAATCGGTCATGGAAAGTTAATAAACACCAGTAGCAATTTCATCTTAAAGTAATTAGATATCTTCATGGGGTGTTAGAACATCATGGAGTCTACCAAAATTAAATTTTAAAAGCTTTTGAAAATATAATCTGACATTTGTAAACAGTATTTGAAATATGTATTTACCCAAAACTTCCAGCTAGTACATCTAACATCTGGAGAAACACTGTGAAATAAAAGCTTGAAATTTCGGAAACAATTATTGGTCGCAACAAAATTAAATAAGATGGTACTTCTATGGGTTAAATCAGTACCTCAGTACAATTTCGATCGAAAGATTAGTTCAGTCCTAGGTTTTCTTCAGGCAATTCCAAGGGTTCATCGAGCTGTGCAAAAGAATGAAAATTCGCTGTCAATATCTAAGATAGTAAATAAGATATAAGGAATTATATATTTTATGACGTGAAAATAGAGATCTTTATGGATTTGTACTTTTGGGTCTTTCCTAAAAGAAAAAAATTCAGAAAACTACTGTATATACCTTAATAGACAATTCAGTGGGCGGGGACACAGTAGCTTAGTGGTAGGGTATTTAACTAATCTTTTTTTTTTTTTTTTTGCAGAAACTATTGGAGTATTCACTTAACCCATAGAAATACGATCATACTTAACTCCCTATTTAATTTTAAAATTAAATAAAAGGAAATATTTCAGTGTAGCGACCCACGATTATGCATTTTAGTCTCAGGGAGATTATGATTAAAGCAAGTGAATGTTGTTGACAGAATTGATGGAATGCAAAGGTGGGAGGAGAGTACCCCGAGAAAACCCACGAATACGATGTCCACTACAAACTGACTTGGCCGTGGATCGAACCAAGAACCCAATACACCAGAGGTAAGCACTCTACCACTAAGCCACTGTGCCCCCGCCCATTTAATTGTCTATTAAGGTATATACGGTTGTTTTCTGAAATTTCTTCTTCTTACAGCAAATACTCAAAAGTACAAATCCATGTGGGTCTCTATTTTTACGACGTCATAAAATACATAATTCCTTATATCTCGCTTGCTATATTAGATATTGACAAAAAATGTTCACTTTATTTCAGAGCCCGATGAACGCTTGGAATTGTCCAAAGAAAATTTAGAGCTGAATTAATCTTTCGATCGAAATTGTACTGACGAGTCTGAGGTACTCACTTAACCCATATAAGTACCATCTTATTTAACTTTTGTTAGGATCAATAATTGTTTTCTGAAATTTCAAGATGGTGTTTGGTGTCTCTCTAGCTGCTAGATGTACTAGCTGGAAGTTTTAGGTAAATACATATTTCTAATACTCTTTACAAATGTCAAAATATATTTTACAAAACTTTTAAAATTTAATCTTGGTAGACCCCATGATGTTCTTAAACTCCATGGAAATACCTAATTATTTTAAGATGAAATTGCTACTGATGCTTATTAACTTTACATGACCGGTTTCGGAAATTTTACCACCTAACACGAAAACCCCATAACTATATGGATCCTCCCTTTATTTGACAATATCTTGATAGTCATATTTTAATTAATTTTCTAAATTGTACTGTCTAATATGCAAGCTCCACGTACCTATGGTGTCGCTTTTTATTTCACCATATTTCGGTAACTGTTAGGCGTACCGACTTGCGGTTTCGGTAAACACACACCTCTAACGTTCTTTAAAACGTTATTAAGACATATTTTAGAATATTTAGAAATGAGAGTTCTGGGAATATCATGGTACCCGAAAACCCCCATCAGGGCGTGTGTGTAGTGTATTTAATTGAAACTACTTTTGAGGTTGTTGTAAGCCCTCGTAATTACGTTTCCGAAACTGCACCATCTAGTACGCAAACTCCACAGTTCTGTAGTGTCGCTCTTTATTTTCCCATATCTCGATATCCATAAGGCTTACCGAGTTGAGGTTTTCGGTAAACAGATGTCAGTTCCTTACATTTTAGAGACATATATTTTCATATATCTAAAAAATACAGACATTAGGTACCCCATGGTAGCCCGAACACCATTGAGGTACCCACTTACTTTTGAATGGTAATACATTTTGAGTTGTTGTTCAGCATCAATAAACACTTCATAGTTTTTCTACGTGCAACCCAAAAGTCCATACCTGACCTAACAGATTTTGTCCATTTAATCTCAAAAATGTTAAGATACTTTGTATTGTTAAGTACAACCAAATTAAGCACACTGAATATAACATTTTAAATATTTTCTGATTTTTGTTGCAGGTATTTCGTGCATCAAACCAGGATTCTGCTTGAAAGACAGTCAAAAGAAGCAGTGTAGGTTGTGGCTAAAAGTACGCCCTTTCTGAAGACAGACTCAGTTGTACTTACATTATTTTGTACGAATATATAACCCTAATAAAGATACTGTACTACAAATTATTTCTTTCTTCCATAAATTATAATAAAATATTATCTCTGTTTAAAGAAAATGATTGTTAATGTTAAGTCATTTTAATTCTTTTTCTCTGTAATAAGAACATTATCCCTAGCAATATTTTTTATCTTTGTGCTATTGCGATTGGATGAAGTAAAATTCTATACGAAGCACTATTATTTCAGACATGCATTAATAACTAATGTATTGTTCTGTATGTAAGACAATGTGTATACTGAACATGTCTAGCGAAGGTGTTGTTTTAATACAGAATCTATAACTCAGCTTTTCAGTAGTCAACTTTATTGGGAATCCGAAGAAAGAAGTTAAAAAAAAAAAAAAAAAATGTTGGACTTACCAGCGTGTGTGTGTTCGAATTCTGGACTAATCCAAATTATCCAGAGAAATCATTATATATTTCTTTGTTGCTATTTCAGATGTATCCTTTATCCAAGTCGTATGAAACGGAGACTTCATACATCGCTATACTTTGTATGAACTATGTTCCGTATTTACTTAATCACTTTGTAACTTTCTCTAGTGTTGACAAGGCCGCAGGTGTCAATCGAATAGTTTAGTGTTTCACTCATGTCACCTTGTGACTAAGGTACGTCCTGTCGGTATATATATGGTACTGGGTTCAATTAGCGATAAAATACATTTTTAGCGTTAAACAAATGCAAAAATCTATACGAAATGAGATACCGTGATCTCTGACTTACGGATAACACCAAGCAACTAATGGTACTGAGTGTGATTGAGTTTACTAATTACTATTTGGCTAAAATCAGTGTTCCTTTATCTATAGTTCTTTTCGTGCTTTGAATTGCAAAGTTTGAAATAACCGTTTTAAATTATTGTGTATATATATCTTCCGAGTAATTCTGAGAATCATTGCTCTTTCTTTAAGCAATGTATGAGACTGTTAAATTGCTCTTTCCTTAAAATGTTGCACTAAGAAGGATGCATCCAGGAAAGTCCAAATTTGCAGAATGTCTATAGCAGGGAAGAATAAATATGTTTAGTCGATGGCTGCACAACGCCTCCGCTGTCACCACGTTGTCACACAGCGAATACAGCGAACGTTTAAGAGTATTCTGCACTTACTATTAGGTATCGGCCTGGGAACTTTGGCGCATCTACCCAGTCTCCTTCTTGGTGTTTCATTTTTAATGGCGAGTACTGAGTAGGAATAATATTGTAAGCGAATGCGTTTCCGGCTGACACCACACTTTTAATTATTGCGACATTTAAAAAAAAAAAAAAAAAAAAAAACTGTTAATTAAAATGTACAGAGAAGTTATTTCTGGAAAATTCTATTCAGGCCTCTTGTGGTAACAACTGCACTTTAGTAGAAGATACTATTAAGGAAAAGAATGAGGTAAAATAATCTTTATATCGTACAAGCAATGGATGATAACAGCTTAATAAATGATTGTACGTAAATCTTGTTTGAGTTTGAATATAGGATTGTATAAGGCTGTGCATTTTGCATTATTATTGAGGTGCTGCAACTAACTAACTGCAAACCATATGATAAATTCTTACAGTAATATATCACATATTGATTTACTCTGTATGGAAACGAAAATAGTTTAATATATGGTTAACCTCCTTTGTGCCAGGGGCGGATCCAGAGGGGGGCGATCGGGGCGATCGCCCCCCCCCCCCACAAGAGGAAACTTTCTTATTTTATATATAAATAAACCCATCCATAACAAGTTTGGAGCTCTTAAAAGTAGCAGTATTACCGCCGACCGCCCCCCCCCAGAAGTCCGTCCTGGATCCGTCCCTGCTTTGTGCCCATAATTTTAAAATTAACGCTTGTGTCACTTTTCAACACTTGACTTTGCAGTAGCTTTCCAACGAATTACCAGGAAGCCCAAACTTATAGGACACCCTGCAGGTAAATACATTTCTTTGGACAGTTTCACTGCTCCAAACTAAGATTTGAAAAGTGTAGTATTGTTAATTTTATTATTATTGGCACAAAGGAGATCAACCATATTTTAAGCTATTTTTGTTTTCATACAGAGTAAAACAATATTTGACAACATTACAGTAAGAATGTATCATGCACTTTGCAGTATGTTGCAGCACTTTAATAATGGTGCACTATACGTACACTCTAGATCCTGCATATGTCCGATCCATACATTACAAGAAGGCAATACGTATTCGATACAGGTAAAATCTGTATATTTCATATGGACAACCTATTAGCTATATACATCCAATCTATACATTACATATGGCCAACCTGTACGCGACATACGTATAATCTATATGCTGCATGCAGACAGTCTGTAAGCTACATATATGCACTCTGTATGGTGCATACGGATATTCTGTATGCTGTATCTGGACAAGCTGTGTGCGACATAAGGAAAATCTGTATAATACATACGTACAATACGTATACTGTATCTAGTCGTACGTATGGGGCACAAGTACAATATAGATGCTGTCTCGGGGTTGAACGCAAGAAACATACGTACAGAACGTATATTGCATACTTCTTGAAATCATGCTCCGTCCTGATAGTCAGTGTATGTCGTCATTATTAACCCACATGCTACATACGACCCTGACGTCACAAAGCTAGATATTACCTCCGTATATACTTGTTACTGCAGATAACGTCACACGAATGACGTCATTGCACTTGTGCAGACAGTACGTATAATACATACTTTTTCAGCTATACGTTTGCTGCAGGATGTTATATACGGTTGTACGTTAAGTCCAGAAACTACAGGAATTACGAATGTAACCTACGTTTTTAAGTATGCCACCTACATTTTTTTTTCTCAGTGTAGTTTGCAGTACCCGTTCCATTTAGTGCATGTCTTGTTTTCTCATCGACAAATGATGAATACTTCAAAGTTGGTTATAGTGTGAAACAACTCGTTCAATTGGCATGCTGTGAGGTGACACTGCAAGTAAGGCAGCAAGAAGTTTTGCAGCATTCCACAGGAGACTTGTAATAGTCTTCTCAGTCTCTCAGAATACAGTATTTCATTCCTGCATCAGCACTATCCAACAATAAGGGTACTTCTTTAATTCCTGGCCAGCTATCGCATAAATTTGAGGCAAAAGTCTGAACTTCTTTTCCAAAAATTTCTTCCACTAATGGACGAGCAGCATTTATCATCGACTGTGCTATAGATGCGGACAACGTAGTCTGAATGGGAAGAGAATGCCGTCATCTTCTATGTTCAGTCGAACACCAAAGAAGTTTAAACAAGAGTGCACTATTTCTCTTTGAACAACTACCCAGTTTCTGATCTGACGAGTCACATGCGTATTGTGAGTTGCATGGCACTGTCGCCTCTGTTCATCGTCATCCACGTTGTTGCTAATTACTCAGTCCTTCTTTCCACCAGGAAAGTGATTCTCTGACATTAAATTCAGTTTCCTTAATACTGCATCCCTTGCTGTAAAAACAGGCAGTAGAAGATCAAACCTGAAGAATTTTCTGAGAGTTTTTCAGAGACATAATTCATTTGACGTGAGAGATTTTCACTAAAAACTCATCGACGTCGACACTCCGAATCCGCAGCTCCTTCTTGCTCTACATCTCACCGTTTTCGATCGAAGATTGCCAGGTCAGAAACACAACTGGCTATTGTTGCAACACAAAGTGTGCCCCAAAAGTGTAAAACTTCTGTTCACAATATTTTATCAGAATGTGTCTTAATTTTATGAGTCTTTAATTTAACGAACCAAAATAGTGTTGTAAGCTAAAGATAAGTAAAAATTCCATTTTATACAAATTAAATATCGAAATTGCAAGTGGTTTTCTTCTGTTATTTCCTCTCACAGACTATTCAAAAGGTATATAAGCCACCCGTCATTTGGACATGTCAGAGTTCGGCTTTAACCTTTCTACCTCTTTAGTCGGTTTATTAACTTAGTATTAGAGTAGAATGAAAGTACTAGCATCTGGTGGTAGACAAATGAGTATGCAAAACGAAGGAAAGAGGAACATCTGAAATTTGAAGAATGAAGCTCTCTAATTTTATACGTATCCACAGAATACAAGTTAATACATATAGTCACAAAACCAAAGTATATTGAAGTAATTTTAAATTTACAGTAATTCAACTAATGTATTGTTCAAGTACTCTTCCAGTAGTTTAAAGATTTATGAAGTGCTCTGGGTATCCAAACTGCTGAGCCTGGGTATCCAAGTGCTGGGCCTGGGTATCCAATTGGATACAAAAAGGTAGCTTAAAAAATGCCCTGGTTTTCGGGATCATTCAGATTAACAGATTTCCGATCCTTTTTAAATGCAAAATCAGAACCGCCACTTGGGGGAGGGGGAGAAAGAGATATATAAAATGATCGAAAATGGCCAGTGTTGAATTTATAGTTTTCTGGGTCACTCAGGTGAACAGTGATATTTTCGATCCCGTTTAAATTCAAATTCAATCCCGCAGCTTGGGGGAGGGGAGGAAGAGTTATTTAAAAATGATTGAAAATGACCGATATTAGTGCTGGATCCACATTTTTTGTGATGGGTGAGATAACGGTGACACTTCCGATGCCATGGCCCGCAACATGGGGAGGGGAAACATACACACACACACACACACACACACAATAATCTTTTAGATGCTGCTTAAATCGATGCAATTGAAAACGAAATCAGCATATTTCATGGGTACTAAACAATTGAGATACGGAGTTGTGCATTTAAATTTTCATTTCAACCCAGCGAAGCGGGTAATATATGCTAGTATGATCATAGATTTTTGATATTTAAGAGTAGCGGCCCTCCACCTCCAAAAAATATGTACGGCGTTTCCCCAGTTCCTAAAAAATTACAATGGGCAAATATAGGCAGGGGTAATAGCGTCATGTCATGCCGCTACTACCGTCCCCCTACCTTTTCAGACCCACTTTTACCCCTGTCTACGCCTTGATGTACTTCTAGATTTTTAGGACAACTTTTATGAGAAGTTTCTATCTCAAAGTGGAATTGAGTGATTGTGAATATTTCATTATCAGACGAGATAAAAACAGGGTCAACGAGTTCCCTACTGAGTTACACATATTTTTTGTACATGGTTCCAGGTTCAAATCCCTGTGACGGAACTTGTTGCTTGAAAACAAAATCGGAAAAATATAACGAAAAACGGTAGGTAATAGGAATGTGACAAAAAGTTATGTCTTGTCTCGAAAAAGAAATCCGTTTCTACTGGAAGAGCTCTGTCTTATCTCGAGCGTCATCACAAAAATTGTCCCGTCTAGTGTTTGCTAAACCATCGTAGTTAGCCAATTAGGATAAGTATTCCTCAATTAAAACATTAGTGTCATTTCAAGTTTCGCCCGGGCGGAGAGTGGGGATATTGTCCACACTGACATTGGAGATTCACTTTTTTCTTTATTACTATGTTAGTGCTCATAAGAAACATCTATGGGTCATTATGGGTCAGAAACATGGACATTATACAAAAATGATTAAAAACGAATAGAAACATTCGACATATGGGTATGGAGAGGAATGGAGAAAATTAGCTGGGTTTAGCGGAATACAAATTAGATCATCTTAGAAATGGTGCGGGAGAAAAGTACTATTTTAGATATAATTAAGAACAGGAAGAGAAACTGGTTGGGACATTGGCTAAGAAGGAACTGTATCATGAGGGAGGTGGTAGAGGGTACGGTAGCAGGAAAGAGAGGGAGACGGCGAAGGAGATTCAATTAATGGACGATATTAAAAGATAAAAGTCGTGCGTGAAGACGAAGAGGTTACTGGAAGATCGTGGAACATGGAAACTCCGCGATTGCGGCAAGTGACCTGCCAATAATGACATAATATCTATGGTGATGATATTAGTACACAATTTATTAAAACAGTACACAATTTATGCGCTTCTCAGAATCAGGGGAACAATTGCTCCTCTGGCCTTCCCAAATGACGCCCCTGAACAAGGAATCGATACGGAATGATGATTATATATATATATATATATATATATATATATATATATATATATATAGAGAGAGAGAGAGAGAGAGAGAGAGAGAGATTTTATATTTTCTCTTAGAAACGAAATATCAATTTTGTATAATCGAGATACATTTTTTAATAGCTTAGAGTAATCATGATAAAGAACAAAATATATATAATTCGTGAAATAAGGGAAAAGCATGCTGTTGAAATGGTCGGCGGTGTCATCAGAAAGTGAGAACGGAATGAGATATTAAAAAGTTCAAGAAGCAGAAGAGAGGAGCACTCTAATGAAAGGAAAATCACCAGGAGGTTTAAAGAAATATGAAAGTGAAAAGAGATTTGATTACGCTTATTTCTCTGAAATATATCTACGTGACATCTTTTGATCGCCGTATTACGGAAGAAGAATTGAGAACCTCTTGTGTGTTGTTCTACTTTGGGCTTTCTCCACCTTCACGATGGACTTCTTTTTCTTCTTATTATGGTCCTTCTGGTCATCGTCGTTAAGAATAATAATAATAAAAGATCCCGCCGTCCACTTTTAATGCAGAAGCCACAAAGGACAAAATGATTTCTTAACAATCTTTCCCGTCTCGCGCACCATGATGTGGTCAGTGTCGTATAATTTTAATAATGGTAAAGAGGATTATCAGAAGTTGTTTCTCCTTGTTAAGTATTGAAAACAGAAAGGCATGTCAGTTTTTGATTGTTCTCTTAAGAGTTTTAGATCATCTTATATCCTTTCTCTATTCCTGTCTCATTCATGGTCACTTCTTGGCTTCCACTCACTATACACAAAAAAATTGTTTGTCTATTAAAAAAACTGGAAGGATAAAGATATATACAAATAATGGAGATTTTTTAAAAAGGTTCTTATTTGGATAAATCGTTAACTTTCCTTTTGGCATGGATGGTCCAGATTAAATTTGCTGTGGTGGAATGCGTAATTTGGGTACCACTTTCATGTATAATGCAAATGTCATTAAAATCTGACATTAACTTACACAGAGACGAATCTGACCCGGCCGAAGGTCATGAGAGGGTTGTAAAGTCACGGAATTTATTATTTAATTGTAAAAAAAATTCCAGAAAGAAAACAATCTTTATTTTGAGGAAGCTTTATTTCAGTATTGTCAATAGTGAGAATCAATTCACATATCATGTAGCCGTGACTATGTTTTTCTATTAAGAAGTAATAGTCTCACAGGGTACACCACGTGAAGGAGTTTGGTTTGGCTTTTCGTAAAGCCAAAACAATCTAAATTTTAACCAAGCCTGTGCTTAAATATAGCATTTAACCTCAAATTAAATTAAGTATACTTCAAAATAAATGAATATTTGAAAATAGAGAGTACTCATTTCTTTAGATTTGTCAGGTAAAGCGTCATTCAGCATCATTTTAACCTTGTAATTTCACTGACAGATTAATATTTTGGACCCTGAGTATTACATCCACAGCACTGCGGGTAGTCTATCAAGCAAGGATGATGCCCATAATTATACCCATAGGAATAGTACCCATGAGGAACTGATTTTTGATGATCCTTAACTTGGGGTCATTTAGATGAATTACGTCAATCAAGGAATTCGACACCTAATTTTTGACCCATTACATCCTAGATAAAATTAATGCTGATTGATTAAGCTGTTCTTGAGATTTTGTCTCTCTGATGTATACACACACACAGTACGTATATAAAGAGGTATTTGATAAATCAATACGTGGATCACCACCCGGAAGTCAGTACATATTTTAGCTCATTGCCTTAACTACTGCGCAATGAAACGTTACATAGTATAGGGCTAAATATTGTACTATAAGATAGTGTAATGTTTCAGCTACAGCACAAGACACCGATTCATTTGGTTGTGTACCCTGATATCGAACAATATAACAAATAAAAGAAAATATTTGATTCGTTTTACAATGAGCACACAAGATGGCACTTGCATTAAAATCTTACAAGAAGTGCACAGTTTTACGAAATGTTTATTTGTATGTGTAAAGTATTTTAAAGTAATGATTTTATTACGAAATAGATATATTGTTTGACCGTTTTTCGTGTTATATTTCATATTTTATTTATATATTAATTTACATTTAAGGAAATAGATTTTGAGACGAAACTTGCGCAGTACGCCATAATGCGTTATTGCCAAATT
Source organism: Thermobia domestica (assembly GCF_964235325.1). NCBI lineage: Eukaryota > Metazoa > Arthropoda > Insecta > Zygentoma > Lepismatidae > Thermobia > Thermobia domestica. Next base: position 130,357,870 of record NC_137462.1, on the reverse strand, counting down.
TGTACGTTTACTGTTGTAGTCACAATAAGAAAATTCCTGGATTCTAGCGTTGCAGTTTGAGAAGCGGAATTGCGGTAAGAGTTGAAAACTGATTTTTCAAGTAATTATCCAAGCAGAATTCCATGATTACTTCCTTTATTATCTGGTATCAGTAAACACTCGACACAATCTGGCAACGCCACACTATTTAAGCAGCGTTTAGCATAGCACTGGGAACACCTAGTGATCCACCTTACGTGATATTTTAATGGATAGATAAATTTGACATGATACCTTAATTCGTAGCTTAATTTTTTAAAATTTAGGATGTTCATTATCAGCTTGGACAACAAATGATTCAAAAAAGAAAAGTATAGGCTAAGCTAAAATTACAACATAATAATAATAATAATAATAATAATAATAATAATAATAATAATAATAATAATAATAATAATAATAATAATAATAATAATAATAATAATAACAGTACGTTTCCTTAGCTTTTATTTCCCTGTTTCTTCATTAAAAAACAAGAAAATAAAATGCAGAGTTTACACTCTTTTGGCTGAGAAATCCAAGAAATATGATGTGAAAATTGACGAAATAGCGAATTGCGAAAAATCCAAGAGAATGTAAATATTGCTCCGGAGGTGAGGATTTCACCACTTTGAGATACAGTGTCGTCCACGTATCTTCTAATTTTGTTAAAATTATTCAAATATTCTTTACTCGATTTTTCTGCTGTTCTTTGATGATCTGAATATTTACTTTCAATATTCAAGCTATTGTTCTCTATTTGAATAATTATCGTTATCCGAATAGTAACTTGAACTAATGTTCAAATAATTAATATTATTCAAATAACGAATATTGAAAGAATGCTTCATTCGAATAATCAATTAACAGCATTTAACAGCGTTACTTCCGAAATTTTCTGCTGTATTAAGATTACTCGGTATCCAATATAAATTTTAAAGAACATTTAGGTTGGATCTAGAAAAATTACTATTTCGATAGAAGGCATTTGTAGAGCAAATCCTCAAATGAAATGAAATGAAATATCTAGTTTAACGTCCCACGATTATGTACCGAGGCTAAGGGAAACGGTGATGATCGTAATGAATAAACTGGTGAAATGAAGAAAATGTGAGAAAACGGGAACTCTGGAGAAAACCCATGCACATGGTGTTTTCCCACCACGAAGCTCACTTGGCACCGTGCTGGATTCAAAAATGGTCCCCCACACACCAAAGGTGAGCACTCTACCAGTGATCCACCGCGACCCAAGATTGCTCCTCAAGTATCTACTTACGTACGAGAAGCATTCATTACATTCTAAGCCTAAAAGTAGCTAAACAATCCATTATCCTTCGTTAGCATGAAAAGGAAAATAGAAGGCATTGCTGTTTATCGTTCCATTTTAGTAAGACGGAATGTTTATATCCAGCAAAGTCTACGAAAGCTGCATGACAATGCTCTTGTGCACAGAGACAATGTTGCCAAAGCTATTATTCAATACAGGAAGTTTCAGTTTTTTTCCTTATGCATCTTATTGTTACACTAAGTTTCGTCATCCCACGATTGTTGCGCCATCTTTATGCTTACAATATAATGAACGCTCCTCGTATAACAACAATCAAAATAAAACATGTAATTGTATAGTGTTCTACATGATCTCAACCGAATGTTTGTCTTTACCGCTCTATTTCTTTCTTCCTTTTTCCCTGTCTCCATCTCTCTCTCTCTCTCTCTCTCTGTAAGTTTTATGTTCCTTTTAGGCTCCTGTGAAATTACCACTGCTTCCGTGCTATATACATTCCTGACGAATAAGCTAATAGAAATAGTGTTGTAGTGAATTTGGAACCAGTGTACTTTTATTTGGGACACTCTGTATAACCTCTGTAATACCTAAAATACACCGACACTTTATTTTATAGCACGTTATAAATATATATTATATAACCCTATATTTTCATAATTATTGTGTTCGTATACTCTGATATTTAAAAGAAATAGTAAAACCGTAAAAAAAAAAAAAAAAAAAAAAAGTCACAAAGAAAGATATATCCTTAAAGACAAGTTGCGATTTGCGATCTTTACATACATTTTGAAACATAATTTTCCTCAACGATTAGATAGACCTGGTTCTGTTATTTGAGGGAAGATATTCTTGTAACTCTAACGTAATCCTTATTTGTTTTTGTGTTGCTACCTTCCTGTAATTTATGAAGACTTCCGCGCTTCAGGTGAACTTTCGACTGGACCGAAGATCATCATCATCAAACAACATCACCTTCTTCTTCCTGTTCTTCTTCAGTTCCCTCCAAAAATGCTTCCCTCTCTGCCTATTAAATACGAAAGAACATTTCCGTATGACATGCATATAGTCACTGATTGCCTTCTATACGTGACTAAGTTACTCCACCAAAAAAAGGAACTCGCCAATGACAAGCTGTTCAGCACGAATTCTGCCAGTCCTGTACGACTTTTTTTGACCTAGAAAGCAGTTTTCCAATATGTTCTGCAAAGTGTTCCCCCATGGTTTTATTGTGTGAAAGAAAGAATACCATTGCTATATTGTATAATTTATTTTTGTTTTACTTCCATGATAATTATAGCTAGATGAGTTTCCACCAACACAGTTATTTTACATTGACATTTGCCCGTCGCAAGCAAGACAGTAAGATTCAGTATTATAAATTGTTTGTCAGAGTACCCTAAAATTACTGACATTAGTGTTTCTTTTCCTAAAATTTAGTAGATATACTAATTTTTGTTTATTCATTGTAGGTAAGGCTATTGTTTGAAGTTTAAAAAGTAGGTTTACTTTCTGCATTTGGAGTGTTACGAGCATGAGAAAGTTTTCATTTCCTTATAAATAACAGAAAATTGAATTTAAAAATAAGTAAGTTAAATAAACTATTTTTGAACTTAATGTATTTCCTAATTCAATCATTTAGTAATCAGATACACTAATTAAGAGATCCCAAATTTCACTTTATAATAAATTAAAATGTAAATCTGAATGTATGTTTGTGTGACATAAAAAAAATTCACACTTGTCTTCCTTTAGTTGTCTTAGGTGATTTCGAATTAGAAGTGGAATCTACACCGTAGACTTGGTATATATACCCCTAACGACACCGTTGACTTGACTTGCTTTTAGGTTACTGTATAAAAGAGTTTGGTTTGTGAATTCTAGAAGTATTATTCAGATTCAGGATAATGCGCAAAACCGGTCGCCCTGATACTATTATTTGACCTTGTTATGAAACGCTAACGTACGCTCCATATTCTCCGTAAGTTTGAATAATCGGGCCACCACTTGTTCCCTCTGTTAGACAGTGATTTGCGAGGGCTACTGATGTGCAGTATCATTAATTAGATTCCAGGCCACAGAAGATTTGTTTACATGTCTCATGTCAACATCAACCACTTTGATTCACCATTCGAAAATAGCAACACAAAATCTTAACCGTTATATCTATAATATAAAGCATGGCTTCAAGTTGTTTATGTAAGTGTTTCTTGTCCTGAATTATGTTAGTGGGAGCACATACTGTAGGATATATTTTTCCAGAACCGTAAGAGCGTGGATGGGTTGGGGTAAGTTCAAACGATTATTTGCGACTGATTTTAATTTCAAGACCTTGGAGTGACTGAAAAGCCTCCAAGAAAATGTGTATTAAAATCTAAATCGAATGTAGTCCTTATGATACACGTTACATTGCATCCAAATGTAATATGTGTATAGGGGCTATATATATTTTTTACGAAACTTATCGAGTAACATATTGTTTACGGGAAGATCGTAATTTTACATTTAATTCTCGATACATTTTAATTGCTAGCAGTGAGGTTAATGGAAGTCTTACAGATAATATTGTCCATATTGCATCAAACTCGAATAATTTTGACAAAACTTAAGTGAAAATTATTTTTTAATCATATATTTTTAGTCGATTTCAATCTAAAGATAATGGTAAAAATCGGGAAGCTGTAAAGAAAATGAACACAATATTTATTGTATGTTAATCCAATAATGTGTACATAAGTTATGCTTGAATATTACTAATTTTTCTTTCTTTTATCTTATTAACTAGATATATACGCAAACTTGTAGCATGGGATGGATTTTACCCTACTTTCAACATTTTAGTTTTGACATATTTCAATCACAAATAAGAGGCTTAGTTCTTAATGTTTTGTAAAGATACATATCAAGTTCCATTAAAATTGGACTTCTTTCTGACGAGACTTATCGTGGAAGAGACAGACTGTCCGACAGACACACAATGCCAGTTGAATCGAGTAGCACATGCTCTTTTACGTTCGCTTTGATTATTATGGAAATGTTATCCATCATAGGCACAATTCTCCAGACTTAAAAAATTAATTAGAATCCTAGTTCGGTGTTCTTTGCCGACTGAAAGATGAAACAGGGTGCGTGGGGTCCCTGGTTCGATCCCAGCTCGCTCCACGTGGGACTTTGTAGTGGACAAACACTGTGTGCGTAGGTTTTCTCGTGTTCTTTCGTTTCCTCACACTTTTTTCATTTCACCATGGGATTCATTTCTCATCATCACCGTTTCCTTTAACCTAGCCGGCATAACGTGGGACGTAGAACTTAAAGATTTCATTTTTGTTTTCTTTTATTTAAAGAAAGAAAGAAGCAAATTTAGTATAGTATATTGGGCGTATCCAATATATTAAAGCATATACATAAAAATACACAAATATACTAAATTATATAATAGCAATATATAAAATATTAATGGAATAAAATAAAAGAATAATAAAAAATTAACTGCTACAGAAATTAACAATTCAAATTTCCCACTTGTGAGTGCTATTACTTCTCCAAAGAAAATTGGACTTTCTAGATTTCCTTTATTAATAGATTTTAATTTACCTGGTATTCAGAGATGACAAGACTTCGGACTTCCAGAGGTCATGTCTATCTTCCGGTGTCGGGCAGATTAATTCAATGCACTTATTTCTATATTGCGATTTTTTTGTATTTCTTATGCAAAGAATAAAGAAATGATAGAAAATGGTTCACATAAGCAAAAGCTTGTGTGTGAGCCTGCTTCTCGTATTTTATTTATTTATTCATTTATTTTAGTTTTCTAAATACTTTTTGATTCTTTTAACCACTGTGTATATACTTTGCAATTACTTTCCCCTTTGATTCGGAGTGGGAGTTCATCATAGATCTTCGGAGCTCTGTAATATGTTTGATATTGAGTTATAGATTTACTCGTTGCTTTAATTTCTAATTTCTTGTTTGTCACATTTCTGGTTATATACGTATGTTTTATTTCGTCCTATTTGTTTCTATTCTTTTTAACATATATTAATACCTTCTGCAAATATAATTTTAAAACTGGTAACACTGAAAATTGGTTATAGAGTCTATCTAGTCTACTTTGAAATCTTTTTAAATACATATTCTTACAACATTTTGCTGAACCACCAAAGATTTTAAATGAGGAGGGTAAGCAGCACCCCAAATTAATATACTATATGCAAGTATACTATTTACAAGAATATGCAGTTCATAATATTTTTATGCTTACAATGTATCGTAACAGAATAAATTTATATAATAATTTTCTTAGTATTGTGGTGATATGTGTAATGTGAGAAGGCCATTTTAGACGCTTATCAATAAATATACCTAAGTATTTTACTTTATTTTCACTAATAAGATGACTACAGTTACATTTTTCAGTATTTTGACAATAATGCAATTTTACAGACATGTTTTCCGGCTGCCCTGTTAAAGTTGGCGAATATATTATATACCTGTTCGTTTTTCTTTCTCTCTTTCTTTCTTTCTTTCTTTCTTTCTTTTTTTTTTTGTATTTAATACTAACTGATGATTATCAAGCCATTGTTTTACTTTTTTTCATTTCTGTTTCAGTTTTCTTGAATATATCTGTCCATGTTTTATCAGTAAATATAAGTGAGGTGTCATCAGCAAATTATTGTATATGCTCGTCCACTTTTAAGTTACACAAATTATTTATGTAAATTAAAAATAATATTGGACCTAATACAGTTCCTTGTGGGACTCCTTTTTTTACATAATTGCTTTGAAAATTATCTATTTAGTTTTCTGTCTTTAAATAACTGCTAAACCAAGATAGCAATATACTCCTTACAGGCACGTAGCCAAGGGGGGTCCGGGGGTCCGGACCGCCCCCCCCCCCTTCGAGACCAAAAATGAAAAAAAAAATAAGGATGAATGAAACAAAATGAAATGAGAAAAAGAAGGATCAGCGTTAAAAATAAACTACAGGAAGCTTTTGGTTACTCTTCCTTATGAAGAAATTTGTATTACTTGCAATACATGGTTGCAAGGTGAGTGATGTATCCTGGAAGACACAGGAAATTTGAAATTTCTAGAAAAGTTGCGGAATTCTCAGAATTTCTGCTACTAGTCAGGGAGATTTGAAGCTTCCGAAAGCATAGTGCCGTTGTGTAACAGCGTGGACATTTTGTATCATAATTTTTCGTCATCGCATCCTTGCAATATCAAACATGTTATTTAAAAAACAATTTTCTGCTGCTCCTTTAACCTGTCATTTGAAACAGATAGTAGTTGACGGAATAATAAAAACAAAAATATTTATGGAAAGAAAGCCCTGTTAACATTTGATTCAACAGAAAAAGGAACGCAGATATTGCAAAATATTTTACAAAACATTATTGAGTATGTACTTTTTATAATAGTGAATATGTACCTTTTATAATAGTTGAGGTCATAATGAAAGGAAAATTGTTATATTTGAATAAACAGAGAAAGGATGTAAATATTGTATAATCTTTTTCAATACGTTTTATTTATTTTACTCGAGATTTATTCATAGTTTATTAAAATACTTACCAACATATCCTCACAAACCAATAAATGTTGATAGTAGAGTAGTTTAGATTGATCGATCTCCTGGGCCTTCAGAATTTCATGACACGTCCCCCCTTCCCCCCGTTAGGAAATCCTGGTTAAACGAACCAATATATGTTCCAGTAAAATTGTTTAGAATGATCGAGCCCTTGGTGTGATGACCAAGGGCGCCGATCCTCGGACCCCCCTTCCCCTTCACGCAATCCTGGCTACGTGCCTGCCCCGTATTCCACATCTTCTTAGTTTATATAAGATAATTTTGTGTGATATTATATCGAATGCTTTAGCTAGGTCTAGGAAAACTGCAATTGCTTTTTCAGCTTTATCAACATTTTTACAAACAATCTCTGTTAAATTGTATACCGCATCTGATGTACTTTTGATATTTTTGAAATCCATGTTGATTTGAAGAAAACAATTTATTTTGTTTAAGAAAATTAACTAATCTTCTCTTTGTGCATTTTTCTAACAGTCTAGCACAGTTACTGAGATTGATATAAGTCTATAGTTATTAGGATCAACCTTCGAGCTTTTATTATATATCGGCTTTATTACAGCAGTCTTGAAATCATCAGAAAATACACTTGTATCTAAGCTTAGGTTAAAGACCACTGCAAAGGTTTCAATATATTTGATTTCGTATGTTTTAATACACTTGCTGAATCCATCTATACCAATGATGTTTTAGGTGATAATTCGTTTATGAAGCGTTCAATTTCTTGTTCAGGATTGGAGTAAAAAAATGTAGAGTTTACTTTAGTTTGAGAATTCAAATTAATACTTATTTCATCATCAATCTCTTTGTACAGTTTTTTTTTTTTTTTTTTTGCCAACACTGGAAAAATGCTCATTAAAACTTACGATTATTAACACTGGATCACGGTCAAACGTTACTAGACCATTTTTAGTGTATAGTTCATTTATTTCTACATATTTTTTTGTCATTTTACCTATAATATCTGTTATTACCTTCCATAATTTACTAACATTGTTATTACGTAATGTAATTTTTTTTCTATAGTAGTCATTTTTAACTTCTTTTATTAATTGTGTAAGTTTATTTCTATACCTTCTGTAACATTCCTTAAATTCCAAATCGTTTTAGTTTTTTAATACTAAACGACTTAATCTGTGTCTTTCTCTTATAGAGTTGACTAATTCTTTTGTTATCCTGGGTTTTATTTTACAATATTTACTACTTACTTTTTTATTTTTAATGTTAATACATGAATTACTTATACAATTGTTCATGATTTGGATGAAATTCGAAGTTGCAGTATTAACACAATTACTCTCTATTACCTGTCAACTTGGCCACCTCTCAAAGTTGGCCACCTGCTCATCTTGAACCTGCATTTTCTCATAAGACGTTCGTTACTTATTACTCTGTAAATTGGCCATCTATCTATCTTGGAGGTTGGCTGCATTGATGCAATGTTTACCCTATGACAATAATCATAAATTTATCTTCGTATCCTGGCTACGCAAAATACCGTTTTATTATTTTTCTTAATTCTTTCGTATTTTCATATGAGAGGCAGATAATCTGTATTTGTGACTGGAGACGAAGAAGCATGGATTCCCATGATTTGTTCTTGGTGGCCAGAACACTACCCTGATAAAGGAGTGGTGAAGGAAGATGTGAATAATAAAAAGCACGTAGAGGAATTCAGGAAATATTTGTACGTATTTGTTTTCCCTGTCTGTTTCGGTAAAGTCATTAGCTATATCGGCTTCATTCATCAGTGGAGAGCTTTAGTAATACCGGAAAATTAATTTATCTCAGGTGTTAACTTCTGGCACCTGACGGCTTGTCGAAAGCAAGCGGATGTTTTGAGATATGAATTCCGTTAAGATTTTTTTCAAAACATCTTTTACTCCGAGGGAAACATTTGTAGCTCATTAACAAGAGGCAGTTAACCACAAAATTAAAATGTGCATATGTACCAAAAAGAATAAAAGAAATATGTGTAGAATGAACCATCATGAATAAATTTGTTATTAATACAGTACATATATTAAACATACTGTAGTATTTTTTCTAGTAGTGTATATTGTTATGATTACTCTATATACGTTATTTAAAAGTAGCTGTCGCGCCATTGCTTATTAACATTTTACAATCAAGTAAAACTAGAAATCCTATTCTAAAAATATACCAATCATACTTATTTTCTATAAGTTGGCCACCTGTTTAAGTTGGCCACTTTTCAATGGAACCGACGATGACCAACATAGCCAGGTTTCACTGTACATTTTTTTCAATTCTTCATTTAATGAAATATAATCTATAATTTCATTTTCATTTTAAACTTATAATAAAAATAGGGCCTACAAGTTTCTTTAGAGTTAGTAAGTTGAAACAAATGAATGTATTGACCACGAAAAAGCTTCAAATTCAAAAGGTTTACGTACATACGTTCGTTCCACAGCAAAGTATTACTCCACCATCTCGAAAGTAATTTTACTATAGATGACTCGCTTCTACCTGCCAGAATTCTCTGGAGCTATCATTGTTAGTTGTCTGGGGTTTGGATTCGAGTTTGCCTTAGCGAAAGCAGGCAAAAATGTAAAAATTAATCTAATAGATCTCCGCGTATATTTGATCATTCTTTCGAACGTATCTAGCACACGGAAAATGGCAATGAATTGAAACGGTGTGTAGAAAACGACAGAGAGAACAATTCGATGAATTGTTATGAGACACAAACTTCAATGTCTGGTTAACTTTGGGCATAATTTGATTTATTTACGATAACTCATTATTAGATTCTGTGAAATCCTATAAAAATAGTTGTGTGTCTAACACAGCAGATAAACTAAAAATACGCTATCAAAAGATGCTAGAGAAATTCTTCTAAAACTAAAGCAAACTGTAGTATTGAACCTTGGTAATTCTGTATACTATCATATCATACATGAAGCTGAACAATATTGTATTTTAAAAGCATATTTCCGTTACTACTAAAACAGGTAATGATATCCGTAACTTCTATTATATTTTATATTCAGTGTAAAATTTCCCTAAGAAAAGTATAGGATTTCTTAAAGCAAGACTTGCAAATAAGACCAAGACTTGACGTGCAAAATTAAGATCAAGGACTCAAGTACAAGACCAAGTCCAGCCAGGTCTTTGTCTTGGTCTTACATGTGCTTCATCACTAACTATATCTTGTCTCGTCATCCATGGCTGGATAATTTACCGACAGACCTCGTATACATTTCATACGTGTTGACCAAAAGGAGTTTTAAACACAAACACTTTACAACACTTTACAACGTGCTTAGAAGAACAATGTAACTAGTGATGAAAGTTATTATACAGTTAAGTCACGTTTATTTGTTAGAAGAAAGCTTATCGATTTCGTAAGTCTTTATAAATTGTTTTCCTGTGGCAAACTGGGCATCTTCGAAAGTCAACAAACATAACCACAAATATGAGCTTACACACACACGCACACTCATCAAAAATAAAAGTATTTCCGCCGCTCTCCTCTTTAAAGTTTAGTAGTGATACACTTTAATATTGCTGAGCAATTATGTCCATGATTTTTTTCCCACCTTCTGTTCTTGGTCAGTTGGGAGATAATAGCTTTGAAAGTATTCTTCTCACCTTTACTATCTCTCATCTTACAAGCACTGTTTCTAATTTCCCCTCCTCACCTCTTGTTCAAGAACTTTTTGTAGCCTATTTTTTTTTTAATTTTCTCATTCCACTTCGATCCTCGGTTGGCCTTTCGTTTTCAACTTCCAAGAACACTTTCACTTCCGTAAAGATGATCTCAATGGTCATAGGTGGTCCTGGTCAGCCTTTCTTCTTCTGCTTTTAAGTTTTTCAACCTTTATTTCTCGTCTTTAATGTTTACAAACAACATTTAATTTATTACCTATTCTTCCTACACTTTGAATGCTATTACGACCTCTCTGGAAACAGTATAAATGATGCTTATAATTTTATAACTCCCTTTGAAATCAGTATTCGCTATAAATTCGTCATTACTAATTGTAGTATTTTGATCGTAAGATATAAAACAATTCACTAGCATTACAGGTCTCGAAGAACCATACACAGCTTGGAGCTATGGAGTTTTTCCACCCTTTATTTATTTATTTTTTACTTAAGAAAATCAGAGGGACAATATACATCGTATGCGGACATCCGATGTTGACCAAACCTGAGACAGAGGTATACCTTGACGTTTTTAGTACTTACGTGAAATATTTTCCTAAGCAAACTTTTAGTTCCTGAGTTATGGAGAGTGGCATCATTCAAAGCATTTAACAACCGATTCTAACATGTAAGATTGGTTAGTCGGTTGATTTACTATTAATAATATTATTACTTGATTATATTATTATACTTGCTGAAAATACCCATTCTTCGCATGGGAGCTGTATTTGGAAGTCAATGCCTGTGGGAGTATCCCCATTCATCTCAGCGACCGCAAAAACTATGAATTTGACACTAATATCGGTCATACTCCCGATACTAGTGTCGGGAACGTACACGAAATATCGTTTCCTGAAAAACTTACTTTTTTGACTTAGATTCTTTTGGAATTGAGCTATTCAATTGTGTCAGTTCTTGCACTTGCGAAAAGCATTTTATTTAATACAACATATCTAAGATCTTTAACATATTACTGTCACAGTGGTTCGATAAAATACTTACTTTAACAACTTCATTTCTAATTCGAAAACTTATTTATTGCAGCCTAGGAGACTAAATAGTGACAATACTTCAGAATTATTTAAACATGTTTCTGAATGTGGCAACAATCCAGGAATTCCAGGAATTTCAAGTACTGTTCCTTATTCCTTGCAAATCTCTCTTTAATTTCTAATATTGTATTTTCGAATCTCATTAAAAGTTTGCTTTATGTGAATTGCTTCATCTTGAGTCATATTAGAGATTCTTTAACAACAAAATCTTTTAAAGACTGGAGAATTTTCCGAACTCGCTTCAACAGAGAAAACTCAAGATATGATATTTTAGTGCAAAAATCTTTTGAAATTTGTCTTGGGCTATAGTAAGCATGTTGTCAAATTTATACTACATTTTCTGCTACAAAATTGACAGACTTGATCTCAACTTGATCTCCTTCTCCGAGATGTATTTCTCTGTCTTGCAACACACTGTTAGCTGGCTCAAATGTTGATAAAATTTGTAACATTAGGGCGATAATGAATCAGAATTGTTTGTGAAATACTTTTCTGAAAGTTCCATAGCTTCAACAGATAACTCAGTATCTGCATGATCTAATCCCCCTTAAGGAAACAACTTCAGAGCAGACATTATATATTCAAAATTTTCTTGAATAGTTTTCACTGTTTGCAAGCGTTCAGTCTATCGTTAATCCATCAACCTCTTAAACTTCTGGCCTTTGTACATTTCTGACACTCGATGTTTTCTGAAAAAAACAGTAGAGCATACAGCAATTTGGTTAATTCAAAACACTCTTTCACATTAAGGATCGCTGGACAAGTTTAAGTTATTACAGAATTAAGTTGATGATTATAGAAATGAATATAAGAAACTGGTATTCGAAGTTCTTCTTGTAATAGTTTTTGAACACCTTCCTTACATCCTTACATCACGGCAGCAACGCCGTAATACTGACAAATTATTTTTTCTTTTTAAAATCCTGCTTTGGAAAGAGCTTCAAAAGTCTGTTTCCCTTTCAGATGATAAAATCCGATAATTGAAAAAGATCCAATAAATATTCATACATCTTTCCTTCTTTCACAAATCTCACGATCGCTAACGAATTTTCCACATCAAAGGAGTCGCGTGTTCATATTCTTTCAAGCAAAGAAACTGTGATTCGCTTTCATCATACTCTGCTCTTATTTTGTCCAGAACCATCTCTGCCAACACATCTATTATTTCGCTCTTAACCTCAAGTGACATATGGATCGTTCTGATGAATATGGATAAGTATAAACTTCAGTTTCGAATATTTTTCCATTATATACTTGAACAGTGTTGTACAAGGTCCAGTACAACTTCATCCATAAGGTTTAATTCTTGTATATTTTTGAGTCCATATCCTCAATCCAGACGATATGGCAGTTTGTTTACTGCGAGAAGTAGCACTACTTTAGCTACATCTTTAACATGGTATATGTTTCTTGCTAACTGTTACGCACTTGGTATTATATTATTTTATCTCTCCCTTTGCACAGTCTTAATTTAAGTTCCTTCCAAATTTGAATTGCTTCTATGTGGCTTTTAACCAAACCATGCTTATCAAATTCTTTCCCCCTTTTTTAATGATGCTTTCCAACTGCAAAATTTTGTCACAGTAAAAGTCTGATCCTTTCGACTGTTCCTTAAAAACTTCCTACAAGGACACTAGAGTACTTGGTCCCTTCGTATTCTAACCAAGGCTTTTTTCACTGAACTTTGTTCCAAAGTACTCACGTAGATTGGGCTAAGCAGGTATTTCGTTCCCAAGATCCGTCACTTGCGCAATGCAATTCGAAGTTGTTGCTTTCGCACGTGATAACTTGCTTTACTATATTTCATTGTGACTGTTCATGTTGGCCACTTGCGAATCATTGGTTCTCTTGGCCAGCAAATAACACTTACCTATACTACCTTTAAAAGATGTTTACAAGAAATACCACCGATTTAAACTCGTATTTTCTTTACTTTTAATATTTTTTTGTATTAACGACTTTACCTCTAGTATAGCTTGATGGACCGTGGAAGACGACCCTTTGATGAAGAATATAAATACCAATTTAAAGCAATATACCTTAGAAAATTTGAAAGAATTATTGTTTAAGTAATGTTAGTTTGTTCCGGTTAAAGAACTTTCTAGTACACTCTGTTTGTAATATTTCTTGATTCAAAAGTATGACTTTTTATAATACCTGTAATAAAATTTGAATCCAAATTTTAAATTGTTTCCCCCTCTAAGATTCTTCAGTAAAACTAGCTAACATAAAGCTAATCATATAACAAATGTGAAGTATCGATTTTAAAAATGAAAGAAAAAATTCACCATCCTAAAGATGAATACATATTTTCTAACGAGGGAACCTATCCAAGTGTAACTCTGACTTCGAGTCGAGACTATGGTCGTTGGATACCTTGTCCCAAAAGAACATAACACGAAAAAGGATACATCCTCGCTCTCAACCGTTGCGGAGATATAAGCGTAAAAAGTTAGAAATTGAGCTCCATACTATACATTACAAAGTCAGGTTCCGGGTCAGATTTTTCGGAAACGGTCGGGTAAGGAAACTCAGCGAATACATATCAAATTTGTGTGGGAAGCCCTGCACCTTTTGAATGAAAAATTTCTGTCCCCGGGGCACTCGCAGGGTCCCAGGCGGGGTCCAACTCAAAATTTGCAAGTGGAACCGGGGTCAAGTAGCATACTGTATGAAAGCTATTGTTAAATAAAAGAAGATAGAACAAATCTCAACTCTCTACGATAACCCTGTGCAAAGAGGCAACTGCTCAAAATGTCAATACAACCTACATCAGAAAATCTATGGCCCGCTTCTAAATCCGTTAAGTTGCGACAATAAGAAAACAGAACAACACGTTTAAAAGAGCAAGGTGTTGAAGTAAAGCAAATTGCTGCAGTCTCTCACAGAGTCGCACAACGGATCTTATCCAAGTATAAGTGTGACTTCGAATGACCAATGGACCATAGAATAACCATGACCATTGGATTTTGTGTCCTAGAAGAGAAAGGATACATTGTCAATTGCAACCGTCGTGGAGGGTGAGGAGGTCAAAAGGCAACGGTATGTGCTTCGGGCATCGGGACCCCAAATTCACAGATTGCACTGTGAAATTTTTATGGGAGGATTTGCTGAACGAGAAACATGATGATAAAGGAGTGATCTTGAAACTGTGAGGCAACTTGGAGAGGAGTGGGGTTGGAGAAAACTGGAATAATGGTGCAGAAATAAAATATATCGGAGGGTGCTTTTGAGAGAGAAACTCTGCAGCAATTTGCTTTACTTCAATACCTTGCACTTTTAAACGTGCTTTTCTGTTTTGTTATTGTCGTAACTTAACGGATTTAGAAGCGTGGCTATAGCTTTTCTGATTGACATTCTTGGGGCCGCGGTGGCTCAGTGGTAGAGCGTTCATCTTTGGTGCTTAGGGTCCTGGGTTCGATCACAGCTGCCGCCAAGTGAATTTTGTCGTGGACAAACACCATGTGCGTGGGTTTCCTCGGGGTTCTCCCGTTTCCTCTCACTTTCTTCATTCCACCATTTCATTCATTACTCATCATCGCCGTCTCCATTAGCCTAACCGGCATAACCGTGTGACGCAAAACTCCAAACTTCATTTCATTTCATTTTTTCCGTGGTGAAGTAGGAAGGACACGCGACTAGTAGTCATAAGGTTGGTGGATCGCGCCCACGTCGAGGTAGGTTTTTTCTTTGTTTTTTTAAGTGTTTGTTTTAGACTCGTCTTAATATAAACAAATCAAGCATATAGGCGATTTAACATATTTTGGGGGAGTAATTTTGTGGTTCATTGGCGTTCAATCGGGTCTTTGCCACTGGTGTTATACTTTTCAAAACGGAAGTGGGGCCACCAAGGATCGTGTCTGCGGGGCCGCCACTTTTTGGCGAGATGTCGCTAGTTGCTCATCGGTGGTCCACCGACGCTTACCGCATGAGGGATGTGCATCTCCAAAACATTGTCAGAATGTGTATTTTCTCCTCGTAGCCATTATCTTTCCTGCAAATGGTCATCTGAGTGGTGCCGAACTAAGTTTCATCGCCGAGAATGATCCGACCCCACTGATCAGCAATCTGGTACGGTACCAGTCCAAGCGCAGCCGCGTGTGTTATGGTATTACCGGCAGCCTACGCTTGGGACGGCGATTCATAGTCTGACTAGTCTCCGACTAATGGGGCGGGATGACACGTGGTGTTGTAATGAGTGCACTAGTTGTACCTGGATGGCAGGCGCAGATGTGAAGGTGTTATGATGTGTTTCGGCACGACTAATCCTCCTTTGGTGTGATTAGACTTGATCGACCGAAACTTCGACGACGCGTATTGTTTCTCTTACCTTCCCATTTGTTTCAACATGGAGTTACTGTTACATTTGAATGCCCGACATGGATATTGCACAATTGGACCAACCGACCACATGTTGACTCATAATGAAAGGTCTTCAAAAATTTCTCAGGTGTTGATAACGCTGTCTTACAAGAGCGCGCGCCATTTTCCGTTGTCCTTCACAGTGCTCACTAACTGCCTGACGCTGTATACGCCCCTTATATGCCCTGTCAGGTCTAATAACACCATCTCGTGGTGACAACACTAATGCATTCTGGAAGCCGTTCTAGCCATCACAGATCATTGCTACTGTTATCGTTTACATATTCGCCAGCGGTATGTAGAAAAAATACGTGTATGAAATTACGTTGACGCGGGGGACGCCACCTCCCCACTTTGAAAACATATGTATGGTGTCCCCCAGTTCCTAAAAAAATTACAATGGGCAAAGATAGGCAGGGGGAACGGTGTGACGTCATGCCGCAACCTACCGTCCCCCTGCTTTTTCAGATCCACTTTTACCCCTGTCTAAAATCCTCAAAAGTAAAAAATGTGAAATAAGTTAATTTCGATTCATAGTTTTGAAACTACGGTAAATTCCAAACTTTGCGAATTCAGTATCAAAACAGATCCTATAACACGGGCTGCAATAAAGGGACAGAGACAAATTGAACTATGTTAAGTAGTTTTCTAATACTTTCGATGTTAATAGACAGATACAGAAGAAGATGCAATCCTACCCTAAAACGATGAATTAATTATTTTCCCTCTATGACGATAAAGATTTAAACCGAAAATGAATTATTTCTACGTCTTCGAGTTTGAATAGACGGTTAACGGAAGATACACAAGCCATTCTTTGGACGATGAATATATTGCAAAAAACAGTTTGTCGATCTCCATTACAGTTTGTGTTCTATGACCATTAACGTTGAAACCGAAAGCAGTTTATTTCTATCATTTCCGGTTTGATTAGTGGTTTAAAGGAGAAGTTGGTAAATATTCGTGGGACGCTGACTCGATTAAAAAAAAAAACTCGTTTTTGCTCTATGAAAATCAATATTCAAACGAAAAGTACTACTTCTAGTTTCGAAAAAGTGTTAGGGGTAGAGATGGCATGTCTCCTTGCGACACTGAATCGTTTCCAAGAAACTGCTTGTCAATTAACTGTCACCGTTTTTGTTCTATAACAATCAACGTTCAAACCGCAAACGTTGTTCTCTGCCATTTCCGGTTTCAAGAGGAGATTAACGAAGGAAATTGATTGCAGAAAACTACTTGTCGACACCTCTTACCGTTTTCGTTCTGATATCTGTCGACAGACAGACACATAAACGGGCGAACTTAGCCGTTCTATAGCACAGTTTGGACAAAATGTCCTTTATGCTAAGGAAAACGGATGATTAAGGTAATGAATAATGATAGAAGATGTGGTGGAAGAAGAATGTGGGAGGAAACGGGAAAACCCAAAGAAAACCCACTATGTTATCCAACACAAACTTACTTGGCCGGGATCGAAGTAGGGATCCCACCCACAAGGCATAAGCTCTCTATCACTGAGTCACCATGCTCTATAGCAGTGCTATTCAACTTTTTTTTTTTTCTCGCGTAGCACTAGACACAGTTCGCCGTCCAATTGTGTACCCCTGAAGCTGTTTAAAAGAAATTAAACTTAATACACATGTTCTGTTGATTAAAAAAAGAGGACAAATAAAGATCCAATAAAAGGGTAATCAGTGTGTCAATCAAAATACTATTTACAGGGGTATAAACTGCACATCCGAGAAAACTAACATGGGAAATTTCAAAATTTTCTTCAACTACGATCATTTAATAAATATTGGAATTATGCTTATTTTAGTATTACATACCCCCCAGAAACGTCTTTGCGTACTCCCGATTGAATAGCACTGCTCTATAGCATATTTTTCTAGTTTGGAAGCCCTATAGCAAGAAATTAAATAACGTTAAAATATTCAGTTTTGTTGTTTCCAATATTATTTCTTTTTCTGTCTAGTCTAAGGCACATTTTCAGAAGACATATCTACATTAATCCCAACAAAATGGATAATTTAACACATTAAAAGCAACAGACCATGTGCTATTTCTGTTTGGTCGACCTAGTAATCCCCTGGTTACGGTCCTAGTAGTAACACGGCTGATTTATTTTCTTTTTTAAAGTTTTTCACAGACGTTACACTTAGTTTTTCACAAGCGCGCACTCAGATTTCTTTTTTCTTGGGAAGGTTTCAAAGTTGAGAGGTTTAATACTACAAGACACTTAAAACAGTACGTCTATGTAATATTGAACCGACGCTATTCTACACCCAAAAAGACGATAAGTAATCATTAAATAGGTATACGGACACCTCCATCCAGAAAAAAATAAGATTGTTTTCGTAAGGAAGGAAAGACTACAAATTAAGTGTAAGATCAAAATGTGTAGACTACTGTACATTAATCATTTCTATGCTAAACAAGTACAGTAGAGCGTCGATTATCCGAACGTCGATCAACCGAACAACCGCTTAACCAAACTGCGTACTCGCTCGCACCTGTTACTCTCCCACCCTACTGTCCATCATCCCCTTCACTCCCAAACCAAGTTTCCCACAGTAGTCGCCGCACTGAGCCACCGCTGGCGGAACATTGCTTCTAATGGGGCCTTCATAAGGCGCTGCTGACCGGCACCGCTAAAGTTGCCTTTGTACGTTACTTCGTAATACTTAAAGAGATGCCTGTTTTTATGAATAAATTTACTGTACAGTACTTCTTTTTGGCAAATAAACATGTACAGTTCGATTATCCGAACAAACCAGTTTTCCGAACACCCATGTCCCCCAATTAGTTCGGATAATAGACGTTCTACTGTATAGTTTTTTAAGAAATGTACAAATGCACTGTGTATTATGTCCAGGGCCGGATTAACCCATCTGGAGGCCAGGGTCTAGAAAAAATACGTAGCCCCTGCTGACTTCACCTAATACATTTCTGCGAAAGTACAGTAGAAAAGTTAATGGAATACGTTTCACATTTTTGGTCATATTTTATTTTATGATGATTGTATCTTCATGATTCTTTTTATATACCCAGTTGAGATTTTGATCAGAGTGTAGGCCACAATTCGCCTGGAGGCCCAGGGCTATAGCCGCCCTTAAGCCCCTCCCTTAAACTGTCCCTAGTTATGTCGAGTTTCCAAGTTTTGGGAGTCCCCGACATGTATGTGCAATATAACTTCAATGGTATTTTTCTAGCTTTATTTGGTTTATGATATATCAACAGACTCTACAGAAAAAAAACTAATATACTTGAACAAAATGAATTAATAATAAATTTTTAAGCAACGAATCTAAAAGGACAACGCAGAAACAACATTTGAAATGCAAACACAGAAATGTCAGATCCATAAACGTTTATTACTTTCTCATTTCGAGCCCCCTTTCTTTTCTTTCCAAACACTCAATTAAGTGCATCTTAACAATTCTATCCAATAAACATTGAATATCATTATTCAAATTACTATCTATATATATAAAAGAGAACGTACAAATCCTTTGTCCGCTCATCACGCTAATACGGCTGAACCAATTTCTTTTATTTTTGGGGGGTTATTAGGATTTGGACCCTAGATGGTTTTTATCATATCACTTTAATTTTCAATTACCAGTGTCTTGAGATAATTGACCATTCAGGTGTCCATTACGTACAAATCCTTTGTTAGTTCATCATAGGTATAAAAATAAACGTATTTATATGCAACCCGCATGACCGTGTCACTCGGCGGGTTAACATAAATTACAGGCGTTATAATGGTTTTTATCATATCACTTGAAAGCGAAAAAGTAAAAATTATCTAAGTAACAAAGTTTATTGCGTTCGGGGGTGACCGCAGCGAAGCGGGGCGGGTTAACATAAATGACAGGCGATATAATGTTAACATTTACTGCAATCTTCTATGGTTTTTATCATATCACTTGAAAGCGAAAAAGTAAAAATTATCTAAGTAACAAAGTTTATTGCGTTCCGGGGTGACCGCAGCGAAGCGGGGTGAACGCTGCTAGTATCTTTATAAATACGGAGTAAAACAGTACAATCACTATTCCTCAATGTGTTACCTGCGTTGTCTTTGAACTAAAGAGACATCTGCCGACAATAGCTTTAATTTGAACGAAGTAATTCATGCGTGATTTCTTTGATGTGTGATGAAAAGAGGCATCTAACGTCAAGTGCTCCAATTAAGTACAAGTGCTCTTTGTGAGGAAAACATAAAGTGTAACACGATGCAAGTCCAGGATTGAATTTTAATTCAATAGATGGCGCAAGCGTCCGCTTCGCAAGATTCCGTAAGACTAATTGTGGTTACTTTCACGAGTGGCACCATTTAAAACGCCAAGAATTTCTATTGGCTATTCACACAAACGAAAATTTACTTACGTTTTCTTATTGAAAATACATGTAACTAATTAGAATTTGCTCACCCTAAGAAAAGAAGATACAAATAAAAGTAACTTAACGTAGTATTATTTATTCGAAGATATGATCGGAAGTTTTAGCTGGAATCACGCCTTTTGTGAAAAAAACATTAATACTATTTTGTAAAAAGCAAAATCTGCTAAATGTTGGATTGGTGTAACTGAAACCACTGGCGCCGTTTCTGTAGAACTTTGGAGGGGTGGGTGACCGTGTATGTTTCATTATTACTATTCCGTTCGCAATTATAAACTTTTAAGTAATAAAATTGTCTAGTTTGGAGGTGCAAAAATGACATACTATTTCTGATTAAGCGCTTCCAGTCGAATTTCGATACAATATTCATATTGATATGATTAGAACCTAGCTGGGGGGGGGGGCACCCTAGGGAGGGTCCACCGGGTCCGACCGAACCCACCCAAAACTTTGTAAATCGACATGTATTTATACACTTTCTTAATAAAATTATATTTATTTATTAGAAAATTGGTTGATTTAGCATGAAGATTTGATCTTATACCACCTTTAGACTTTCTTTTATTATAAAAACAATCTAGTTCTAACATTTTTTCTGAGAATACAGATGGCAGTGCTTAACAATTACTTCTTTTCTGGTGTAGAATAACACCGGTTTAATATACATAGGCGTATTGTCTTGTAGTATATAACCTCCCTAGAATAACCCTTGAATAACCTAGGATTAAGCCAGGGATCTGTTTCAGCAAAGATGAACGCTTTACCACTAAGTTACTACATCCTCTCTCCCTCTCTCTCTCTCTCTTTTTTATTATTATTTTTTTTTTAATATAGAAGTTCCATTACACTGGTGTTTACACAGCATATATTTATTAGAAACATTATATCCTGAATACTTTCCAGATAAAGAATAACCTCAAAGAGGTGTCGGTACAACGTACTGTATCATTGTGTAGTGACAGGGAAAGCATCACATTTCTGAATAATTAGAAAACTTAACGTTTTAAAACAGTGCTATTTTATTCAAAAGAGTATTTATTATTTTTTTCAACGTTCGGTAACTAAAAATCAAGGATGATTCAAAAGTTGCCATACATAAAGATTCAATGTTTTTCTTCTTTTTTTGTGTCAGCAAGGTTGCAAAATGTATTCTATTAAGCCCAATCTTGTATTTTATTAACCTAGCAAAATGTATTCTATTAAGCTAGTTGCACTGAGTGCAATATCTGAAGCGAACAAGGGCGCACATCAGGGGGAGGGCAAGGTGGGGCACTCGCCCCACTAGAAGAAATTGTACTTCAGAATATCGAAAATCCAATAGAATTTTTACATTACTTACAGCAAAATTTGTAACTATTTTTGAAACGTCGCTTTTACTTGCCCCCCCCCCCCCTTGGAAACCACAACATGGGCGCCCTTGGAAGCAAACCCTGAGAATACTCAAGAGTACTGTGTTGTACAGGTTCTGTTTTTGAAAAACAACCATCTTCAATTGATCCTACAGAAAATAACTATCTATAGGTATTTAGTCCGGATGAGTGTGGCCGCCCATTCCACATGCATACGGCGGCTACCAATGGTTATCAGACTGGACATCAAGCAACTAGCGCACGCAGATAATGTACTGAGTCAGATGGCGAAGCCTTGTTATAGAAGATGAGAAATGTACCACGCTTGTTCAGATCTAACATTATGACAGAATCTTGAAGCATAGTAATGTGTGTTTCTTATGTTCCGTCGAAATGACGGTTATTGCACAAGCTTTAAATCACTTTTTCTATACATTTGGGCTTTCGAAAGGTTGGTCCAGTATATATTAATATCACTCTATATTGTGATCAAAATTAGAAACGAATTAACAATTCAAAACTACGTGGACTTTTGTGTTGAGGAGGGAAACTCTGTCACGGGATTATTAAGGTCACCGGGAGAGCGGACAATCTTCAACATTGTGCTGGTAGCTGCAAGTGTAGGGTTTCTGTTGAAAGGAACAACAACATTTACAATGTTGCCGCCTTGTAACACATGTTCAGAAATGCTTGTCAACCGAATTAGAGGGAGTACAACGGACACCTCAGCGGAATACTCACGACTTGGCACCAGGGCAACACGAACTCCTCCAAATGTCAATTAGTTCTTATTTCGATTAGAGTGTAGTAACGCCTTGGCAACAGCAACACGAGCTTCTCCAAATGTCAATTCGTTCTTATTTCGATTAGAGTGTAGTAACGTCTTGGCAACAGAGCAACACGAGCTCCTCCAAATGTCAGTTTGTTCTTATTTCGATTAGAGTATCGTAAACCTATTTTTTAATGCAATTTTGGCGATTTGCCTCACCAGTGACACAATTTAGCCTAGTCGCTGAATAGGGTCCCATGGCTAGAGTCGAAATCAACATATAACTGTTTCTGATCATCCTTACTGGAAAACTTATGATCACTAACTAACTAACTAACTAACTAACTCTATGGCCTATGGAACCTGGAGGTTCAGTGCCGCGTTCACAAAAGCTCTCCACTGACTTCTATCCTTAGCTAATTGCATCCAGTTTCTACTTTGTATTCCTATCTCTGCGAGATCCATCTTAATATTGTCCTCCCATCTGCGCCTAGGTCTTCCTAATGGTCGTTTTCCTATGGGACTACCAGTCAAGACTTTGAAAGCGTTTCTACTTTCTTCCATTCTAGCTACATGACCTGCCCACCTAAGCCTCCTAGACTTGACGACCCTAACAATGTTGGGTAAACCGTATAAACTATGTAGTTCCTCGTTATGAAGCTTCCGCCATTCCCCATTCTCGTTCCTCTTGGGTCCGAATATTCTTCTCAGGATCCTGTTCTCAAATACTTTCAGTCCATGTTCTTCCCTCAGAGTAAGCGACCAAGTTTCACAACCATACAGAACAACAGGCATGATTATCGTTTTATATATTTTAAGCTTCAAATTCCTCGACAGAATTCGCGACGACAAGAGATTTTGAACCGAATAGTAACACGAATTCCCTGCTTTTAGTCGACATTTAATTTCTTCGTGAATATGATTTTCGTCTGTTAATATTGATCCTAAATATTTGAAAGTATCCACTTTATCAAAAGTATTATTTAATATTTTAACGCCTCCACAATTTGCCGTATTACGGTCCCGACGCACTTCCATGTATTTAGTTTTCTCTGCATTTACTTCTAAACCCATGTCCCTGCAAGCGTTTAATAAGATCTCTGCATTTATTTCTACTGTTCTCCTATCATCCCCTATTAAATTTACATCATCAGCATATGCCATAACCTGGTGAATGCCGTTCAACTCTAGGCCCTGGTTGCTATCTTTGATTTTCCTTATGGCGTATTCCAGCACAAAGTTAAATAATAATGGCGACAACGCATCTCCTTGTTTCAGGCCATTTTCGACGTGGAAGCTCGTGGACAAAAATTTTCCTACCCGGACTTTACTTTGGGATTCACTTAAACATATCTTAATTAATCTAATTAGCTTTCTCGGTATTCCAAGCTCTGTAAGAACGTTGTATAATGTTTCTCTCCTAACGGAGTCGTAAGCCTTTCTAAAATCAATAAATAGTTGATGTACCGGGGTATTGTATTCCCACTTCTTTTCGAGTATTTGGCGAATGGTAAATATTTGGTCGATAGTTGATCGATTTCGTCTAAATCCGCACTGATAATCTCCAATAATTTCATCTGCGTATGGAGTCAATCTTGCTAACAAAATATTTGAAAGGATTTTATAGGATGTTGACAGAAGAGAAATGCCTCGATAATTATTACAGTCAGTTTTGTCGCCTTTCTTGTGAATTGGAACTTATGATCACTGCTCTGTATAAGTGCTAGTCATATTGTATCCTTTCTTGATCCGCCTCTTTTCTGCTCCTAAGTGAATAGGTGATATGACCTTTGATAATGTGTATATTAACCATGCTATTCTAAGTTTACCAGAGAACTTTAATATAGTTTTTGCATATTATACATCTGTAAATTTTATGCACTTCTGAATTTCGTGCCTTCACACAATGGTACCTTATTCCAATAACATCAAAACTGTTGTGCTACACAATGCTACTGCATTTAGCGAAGTTCTGAAGCTTGTATCTCCTACGTTGAATATCTTAGGTATTTTCTCACTTTTTTGTTTGTCTTTTTTTTTCTATAGGGTATATGGGAGATATTTATGTAGGTACATAAAATAACATTCTGACGCAATTTACTTTTTGAGCTTGTTTGATTGACAGGTTTGTATCTACGTCCTGTAGCAAAAGAGAGACTGTAAAGAATGATACAGTTGAAAGTGACGTCTGAACCACTGCAGAGCGTTCTCAATCAGAGGCAAACTTAGAACCTCGTACAAGAAAAACAAATCTATATCCACTAGACCAGGGAGAGAATTGAACTCTTAAATTGCTTTTTCTTGTTAAAACAGAATGGGAAACAATTAAATACATAAAGAGTATATCTATTAGTAGAAGAAGTAAGTATAAAATATAGACCCTACGGAAATGTAGCTTTTACTAATCTCGGGCAACTGAGTAACATAGAGTTCAATTACGTGTAATTGTTCAACAGTAATTATCATTGAGAGTTATCAAAATTAATAGGTAGATAATTAAGGAATCAAGACATGCTGATATCTTAACTACATATAAAACATGAGCTGACATAAATTATTGAGCACTTCATATAGGGCTACAATGATTAAATTTGCCATGATTGTAGCTTTCCGGACCTAACCCACAGGAAAATTGCCAATTGAATACTTTTAATTTTTAGGGGATCTAAAGAGGGGATGAAGAATTTTCCCATGTTATTTAAATGGGCCTTTTTTTAGACCTATAATCTCATGTTTTAGATACTTAGTATTGGAATAAAAACTTGAAATTTAGTAAGCTTGTACGTTTTTGTTAGCGTTACCTAAGTGAATCATCAGAAATAAAACTTTCCAACCGTAGAGTGGTTTTATGGAGAACTGAAAAATCTTTCCCATGTTATTTATATGGGACGTCTTCTACACCCCAAAATGTTTAGGCACTTCCGGCAGTATTAGAATGGTGCAATTTGGCATGATTGTAGCCTTCCAGGACTAACCGACAGGAAAATTGCCAAAAGTGAATGTTTTTAATTTTTTAGGGGTCTAAAGGGGGATGAAAATATACCCATATTATTTCAATGGGCGTTTTCTTGGGATACAAAATCTTAACTTTCAGATAATTGAAATAAGAAAAGAAACAATAGAATTGTGAGTTCAAGAGGTGCCAGGCCGTAGGCTGAGCAAAGACAGCGCTTGGGGGCGGAGCCCCCGGATGGGCAGATTCAGGAAATATTAAGAGCAAGTTCACGAAATTCACTGTTGATACAAAGGCCGATAGATAAGAAATTCGAGGCGTAGGCCGAGCAGACTAGGGTGTCTGGGGGCGGAGCCCCCAGTTAGCCAAAGGCTAGTTCTACATCATGAAATTTAAAGTGGCTATTTTGTGACTCTTAATTTCTTGAACCACCCGACCGATCTCGATCAAATTTTCAACGTAGATGCGGTTCTGGCCTGGAAGTGTTTTTAACTACTTATTTTGACGGTAGAACTTAGGGGAGGGGAGGAGGGGGACATAGAAAAGAATAAATAAAACTTAATAATTCTTGAACCACCCGACCGATCTTGATCAAATTTTCAATGTAGATGAGGTTCGGGAATGGGATGATTTTTATCATTTCACTTTGACGGAGCAACGTAGGAGAGGGGGTGGAGGGGGAGACATAAAAATAAATAAATATAAAAATAAAAGTGACCATGTTCGTGAATTAATTACTTTTGAACCACCCGATCGATCTCAATCAAATTTTCAACGTAGATGAAGTTCAAACCTGGAAAATTTTTTATCGTTTCATTTTGACAGTAGATCTTAAGGGAGAGTGAGGGGGTGGAAGGGAAGTATATGAAAATGAATAAAACTTAATAACTCTTGAACCACCCGCACGATCTCGATCAAACTTTCAATATAGGTAAGGTTCGAGCCTGGGATGTTTTCTTTACTTCACTTTTACAGTGCAACGAAGTGGGAGGGGGAGGGGATATATATGTCAAAAAAGTAAAAATAAAAGTGACTGTCTTTGTGACTTCATCACGTTTAAACCGACCGAGCGATCTTACCCAAATTATCAACATACATGAGGTTCAGGCATGAGGTGGTTTTTATCATATTGCTTTAACTGTTGAACTTATGGGAGGGGGAGGGGAGAGATCTATAAAAAAATGTAAAACTTAGTAACTCTTGAACCATCCGACCGATCTCGATGAAACTTTCAAAATAAATAAGGTTCGGGCCTGGGATGTTTTCTTCGTTTCACTTTTACAGTGCAATGAAGGAGAGGGGAGGGGGAAGATATATGCAAAAACAATAAAAATAAAAGTGACTGTCTTTGTGACTTCATCACGCTTTAACCACAGGACCGATCTTAATCAAATTTTCAATATGGATGCAGTTCGGACCTGGAGTGGTTTTTATCATATCAATTTCACGGTAGAACTTAGGGGAGGGGACGGGTTGGGGAGAGATATATAAAAATAAATAAAACTTAATAACTCTTGAACCACCAAACCAATCTTGATCAAATTTTCAACATAGATGAGGTTCGGACCTGGGATGGTATTTATCTATTTACTTTTACGATAGAACTTAGGGGAGGATGTAGGACAGGGAGATATATATATATAAAAATAAAACTTAATAGCTCTTGAACCATCGGACCGATCTCGATCAAATTTTCAAACTAGATGAAGTTCGAACATGAGATGATTTTTGCCATTTCACTTTGACGATGTAACTTAAAGGAGGGGAAAGACATTTACAAATGATTGAAAATGACCGATATTAGTATCAAATCTGTAGTTTTTGAGATCGCTGAGATGAACAGTGACACTTCTGATGCCATTTAAATCCAAATTCAGCCCCGTAGAAATTGTAGGGGGAGGATATATATAATCAAAATGACCAATATCTGTGTCGAATTCACACTTTTCAGGGTCGCTAAGATGAACAATGACACTTCTGATACCGTGGCCCGCAACATTGGGAGGAGAATGGATATATAAATATAATCGAAAATGACCAATATCAAGGAGCGCTTTATTAATACTATTAAAAAGTGACTGACTAAAGAAACATATCACTATTTTGTCTTAATTTAACCCAGTGAAGCCGGTAATTGTTGCTAGTATAGTATAAATACGTTTGTGGAAGTAAACGAAGTTATGTAAACGAATTCAGAGTTGTTATTAAAGTATGAATGAATAAACGAGGACTTGTGGTTTACTAGAATATCCTATGGAAGTTATTTGTAGCTGAAAATAATTTAAGGAAATGGTGGAAAAATCAGTATTACCAATAGAAACCATAATAATAGACCAGTTTTTCTTTCTTTCTTTCCTTCTTTTCTTTTTTTGTTTTACAAGGACTAGACTTCATTTATGTTATATCAGTTAATTATTTTTCTCTATTAAATTTTTGTAAAAAAAAAGAAAGAAAAAAAGAAAAAAGAAAGAAAAAGAAAAAAAGTATTCTTGTGTCTCAACTGCATATTTTTGCAATTTCGTCAGCATATTCGATTAAGCTAAAGGAGACGCACGGTTCATAAATTGAATAATTGTTATGAAAGAATCGGAAGAATGATAATGTGGGAGGAAACACGAGAACCTCGAGAAAATACACGGACATGATGTTGTGCACCACAAACTCACATGGCCTAAAATTGAATCAAGGATCCCTCGCACAAAATGTGAGTGATCTACAATTTTTATTTTAAATTATATATCTCTTATTATTTTCCCCACCTGACACTTTTCATGACTGCTAGACTCGAGAGGGACACGAACATAGAATAAGATCAAAGAGGCTTAAAAATGCCCGTCGTCTTCTAAGGGACTGGAACTCCAATGAATTTCGCCTCACGATTTTCAGCCTAACGCCTCGACGCCTCACGTCTAGCTATACCATAAGTAGCTATCATGCCTCTATTATGGTTTACTGAGATAAGTTTTATTTCATTTTGTAACACATCATTGGTTTTTGTTTAATATACAGTTTGCCAAATGAGTACTTTTACAAAACATTTTCCTTTTTATTAACCGGATAGGACTCTTACGACCGATAATAAAATGCGAGAATGATTAAGTAGTTGCGAGAAACGAAATAAATTCGGATACCAAATAAAGCATAGTGAACATAAGAAAAACAGATGGCAGCATCTGTACTTATATAAATATTTCAAAAAGTGTAAAGGATTGTTCGTTACTTGGTATAAATGTCAAAATATACACTGAGAAAAATCCATTATCCGGACAGCGGTATATTGTACAAATACAAGGATTCGTTATGTTTACTAAGGAAATCTGTACGGAGCGTACTTTATCCATATACTACAGAGGTACTGCCTTTTACCCGCTTAGATGTTACATCATGTCGCTGCAGGATGTCTGACATCTAACAATTTTCCGTATTTTACATACGTATACGTATGTTAAATACTTCAGCTATACGTTATATACGTCCATCTGTGTGTAAGATCCAGACCGCCTATAGACACTCTTTCTTTCGCCATGGCTGACGTCATTGAACTACCGTCTTTTGCTTGCGAAACGAGGTTGTTTACAAACGGAACAGAAGAGAGGAAGGAAACAAAAGCCTGGGTAAGTACAATAGTTAACTATTACTTTAGTTAAATATTCCATTAATTATATATTCTTTTAGTGTAACTTGCTTTAATATAGTACTAAGTAAGTAATGTAGTTTATGACTACAATTCTTACTATTGTAACTCGTAAATGATTGAGGAGAATGGAATGGGTGAATCTGAATTTTGAAAAAACTTTGAATATTAATGTTTTGGAACATTATGTTTCAAGGTAGCAAAATGAATGTTATCTGTTTATTCATTCCATTTTATATGTGACGATTTATTACTTGGTGCAGATTTACTACAGGACTGCTTAACATAATTGCTAATAAACCGTTTTCAGCGCGGAAATTTCCTTGTGTAGTGAAGATTTAGGATTTAGATTTCTGGGCTTTCGGCATCAATGGCCTTGTTACCCCATATGAGGGATGACTTTCCTCGGCGAGTACACTATCCGGGGAAAGGAAGGGAAGAAAGGATTGGGGAAGGAAGAAAACGGCCTGGGACCTATATGTTAGGTACCACTCCGGCATTTGCCTGCTGTGAATGAGGAAAACCCAAGGAAACCTCATTCAGGATGGCTGGACTTAAAATCTTTTGATACTTTTTCGACCGAGTTCTCCCCCGGGATCGAACCCGGAACCGTTCGCACCGAAGGCGAGAGCGTTAGCGACTACCCTACGCGGGGCCACTTGTGTAGTCTAGAAAACTCATTTTTACTAGGATATTTGCAAAATTTTTTTTTTTTTTTTTTTTTTGCTTTTAGTTTAACGCCCCATGATTGTACATCAATGTAAGAGAGAAGGTGACAATGAGATACATGATAATGGTGGAATCAAGAAAATGTAAGGAAACTGGAAAGTCTTAAGAATAACCACACCTACAGTGTTCACCAAAAGGCTATTTGTCGGGAGCAGGAATCGAACCAGGGACCTAACGCGTCAGAGGTAAGCGCTCTACTACAAAGCTTTCTTTTGTTTAAAGAACTTATTTACATTGAAATATATATATTTTACGAAGATACTGACATATTTTACAGCCTCACTGAAATTAAAAAAAAAAGTAGTCAGGGAGAGTTTACCTGTCAGATTTTTATTTTTTAATTTAATTTATTTTTATTTTTATTTATTTTTGCTTTGTTATGTTCCCTAGTTAATTAATGTTTGGGTTACTGAAAATTAAAACCTTTTTAGTATTATTGTTATGTCATCACTTTGGAACCAAAAAAGTTAGATTTTTTTCTTGTGTTTTCATATAGGAAGTTGGTAAGTTTGTGCCTTAGCATTGGTTTGGTTTCTAGAACGTAATTGAAGGTCATGTTGAGTTGAGTCTTGGCGGGTTTAGAGTTCGTGAAGTGTCAGGCACTGCTTGTGCCCCTGTCTTCTGTCTGTGATGTTTCCTGGCTTTGGGCTGTGAGGTATTTATGTTGAGGAGTACCAACGCAGGCCGCGTGATATACAGGTAGCTACAACACAGCTTCAACAACTACGAGTGCCAGGTGTTTGAATTTCATCTTTCGTTACGGCGTGACTAATGCAGTATAGTACTAGGTTCAAATTCTATGGGTGGTAAAAATGGTCGTGGTGTGGTAAGAAATACAACGTAATTGTTATTAGTTTATTAGTGTTTCTTCATAGTATAGTTTCACTATTTCTAGAAGGAATTAAGTATTAACGAAGTAATAAATAAGCAAAAGCACACTTTGATTGGCGTTAACTATTTCTCATACTCCATTGAGAATGTTTTGATCCTCAGTTGCGTAAACATCCAGTGTGCGTTTTTTTGTTTGCTTACACTGCCTTATAGATGAGCTCCCTCGTGGCTAAGTGGTTAGTGAACACGCCTTTGGCGTGGGACACCCGGGTTCGATTCCCGGCCGGGGGCCGCGGTGGCTCAGTGGTAGAAGGTTCACCTCAGGTGCTTGGGGTCCCGGGTTCGATCCCAGCCCCGCCAAGTGAACCTTGTGGTGGACAAACACCGTGTGTGTGGGTTTTCTCGGGGTTCTCCCGTTTCCTCCCACTTTCTTCATTCCACAATTTAATTCATTACTCATCACCGTCTCCATTAACCTAACCGGCATAACCGTAGGACATAAAACTCAAAGATTTCATTTCATTTTTTCGATTCCCGGCCGGAGCTTATGTGGTTCGGATTCCACGTTAATCTGTAGGTCCACGTCTCATACAGCCTTGCTGCTGAAAGGAACGTTAAAATCAAATCAGCACTGTTTTACAGATGCAATTGTTCGATTCCGAGTTCGAATGAAGCTTTTTACGGGCAGGGGGCGACTTTTATATATACAATCCAAGGATTTTAGTTATTAGTCAGTGATGCAATATATAGACCTATATATATTACAAAATTGAAAGTGACTATGTTTGTGACTCTTAATCTCTTAAGAGCTGCGGTGGCTCAGTGGTAGAGCGTTCACCTCCGGTACTTGGGGTCCCGGGTTCGATCCCAGCCCCCGTCAAATGAACTTTGTGATGGACAAACACCTTGTGCGTGGGTTTCCTCGGGGTTCTCCCGTTTCCTTCCACTTTCTTCATTCCACCATTTCATTCATTGCTTATCATCAGCGTCTCCTTTAGCCTAACCGGCATAACTGTGGGACGTAAAACTCAAAGGTTGCATTTCATTTTTTCTTAATCTCTTTGGAATCTTGTACTTAGGTTCACAGCGGAAGCGACGAAATAACTCGACTCATCCATTGTAGCTCTCTTCGCAACCAGTTTCCAAAATGTTGGCAATAAGTTTGCGAAACGGGATATGACGACTCCAATTTTGGGTGAAAAGTCGCTATAAAAAATAATAGAGAAATTCATTGTCTATAAGCATTGTTTTAAAGTTGTAGATGTAAACTAAACAATATGTTCTACTCACTGGCGCAAATCCGGAGGGGGGGGGGATGACGGATACATGTCCCCTCCAATCTTGGAACTGAGGGGGACTTCTCCCCAATAATCCGATTTGAAATGTGTTTTTTGGGAGAAATTTGATTATTTTTGTCCGATTGCTACAAAGGAACGTGAGATAAAATAGATGTCCCCCAGAATAAGCCTCAAATCTGCAGTCTCCCAACGCTGAAGACAACTCTGATCCTCCACAACATTGTTTTTCAACTTCATAAGTATTTTGGACATCGCCAAAAAAAGTATGGTAACGGTCTTACCCCCCCCCCCAATGTTGAAGACAGATTTGCGCCGCTGGTTCTACTCACATCTTTGTAAATAGGGCGCAACCAATCCTTTAATTCAGGGATCATTTCAGGTTGTTCCGGGTACTTTTGTTCATATTGTGGTCAAAATAGTTCCGAAATAATTAACACTACAGTACTTACGTTAAGCAATTTTTTTTTGTAAAAGAAAAAGTGCAGAATAATTAAAAGACCCCAAAGGACAAATATAACAAACATCTTCTTCGCCTTTATTCACGCAATCTATAGCTAATCTTGTTGCTATCGGTAATGATGTATTACGTGTGTTTCTCAACGGAAACTCTGCGAACTAAAGGACATCAAGTTTGTAGTTGTTCTTCGTTAGAGGGCAAGGGTAACATAACAATGCAGGATTGTGGGGCAGTGAGTATGCTGTATTTCCAAACTCTTCATCAGTTGCGCTGATTAAAACAAACAGAAAAAAAGAACGTAAAAACTGTTTTGAACTAATAATGCTTCTCTGCAGATGAACATTTTGTTTGGAGCAAAAAGTCGCTAAATGTGTAAGTAGGTAAATCGTCATTTAAAAATCACCCAAAAAAGTCTCCAATCGGAAAAAAATATTTTTTGTCGCTATCGTAGGGCGACCATACGTCCCGTTTTGACCGGGACAGTCCCGTTTTAGTGGCGTGTCCCGGCCGTCCCGTCAGTAGATGAAAAAAGTAGTATTCGTCCCGTTCTATGTAAATGAAAGAAGTAAATAACAAACCCAGTATCTTTACTCCTTTTAAAAGTATTAATAATTAATAATAACAAAGAGGCAAAAATTGAACTGAAATTCCCTATATTAAACATACTCTATAGTTCGCAGTACTGCTCGAAAGGCAGCAGAGGTTTTAGCAGTTGGTTGTGTGTTGAACAAATTTCAACGTGTCTTTCCTTTTTCATAAGTACCCGCCCTGTAACAAAGAGAGAGAGGAGGAAATCTGATATCAAGGCACTGATAAGAACAAAGGTAGATCTAAAAGTCTAGGGTTGCAAGAACCTGTCCCGTTTTTAACTGAAAATTTTATGGTCAACCTACGCTATCGTTGAGGTCGAATTCCCCTTATTTAGCGACTTTACCCAAAATTGGCAACATTGACCCCCACCGAACAACACCCCGTTATCTTTAGCCTAGCCAGCATAATAGTGGGACGTAAAACTTAAAGATTTCATTTCGAACAACACTCCCAGAAACCTATTGTTATACCATTCCCAAAACACCCTTTTGTACAGTTCTCCCTATTCGAAAAAAAAAATTGTAAATAGCAGTGTTCATACATAAATATGGAACTCAATTTCCCTGAATTTTCCAGGTTTTCCAGGTATTAATTTTTCAATTTCCAGGTCTAGTGGAAGAAACTAATAGTACGAGAACACATAAATTTTAAGAATACTATATTTATATATTTGAGAATGGCCACCCTTCTCCCCAATGAACGATTGCAATTAAATATTGAGTCACAAGAAAATAAATAATTAAAATAAATAAAATTTAAGTTGAAAAATATGAAGTTGAGAAACCTACTAAGGGAATTATATAATACTTTTGTTCCATACTTGAATACATTCAAAATATACAAAAATATTGGCTTGGGGAAGAAAAAAGGGCCCGCGAGATTTTAACTGATTCTTATAGTACTCGACAACAGAAATAAATTACTGAAAGAATTTTCAAAATCGGCGCAGGTAAACATGCAGAAAATCACATTTTCATGTACCGGTTCAAAATGGGGAAGAAAAGACGACCGCGAGATTTTAATTGATTCTTGTACACGACGAGAGAAATCGATTAGTGAAGGAATTTTCAAAATCGGCGCAGGCAAACATGGAGAAAATGGCATTTTCATGTACCGGTTCAAAATCGGGAAGGAAAAAGGTTCCGCGAGATTTTAACTGATTCTTGTAGTACTCGTCGAGAGAAATCGATTAGTGAAGGAATTTTCAAAATCGGCGCAGGCAAACATAGAGAAAATCTCATTTTCATGTTCCGGTTCAAAGTGGGGAAGAAAAAAGGGCCGCAAGATTTTAACTGATTCTTGTAATACTCGACGAGAGAAATCGACTAGTGAAGGAATTGTCAAAATCGGCGCAGGCAAGCATGAAGAAAATCGCATTTTCATGTACCAGTTCAAAATGGGGAAGAAAAAAGGGCTCGCGAGATTTTAACTGTTTCTTGTAGTACTCGACGAGAGAAATCGATTAGTGAAGGAATTTTCAAAATCGGCGGAGGCAAACATGGAGAAAATGGCATTTTCATGTACCCGTTCAAAATGGAGAAGGGAAAAGGTTCCGCGAGATTTTAACTGATTCTTGTAGTACTCGTCGAGAGAAATCGATTAGTGAAGGAATTTTCAAAATCGGCGCAGGCAAACATGGAGAAAATGGCATTTTCATGTACCGGTTCAAAATGGGGAAGGAAAAAGGTTCCGCGAGTTTGAACCGCTACGATGTATGTTCACGAATGTCCCCGTCTTCTCAAATTTAGTTAATTACTGTGACACTGAAACATGTGACACAGAGTCACATTGTGGATGACTGCAATCGGCAACCACTGCACATATACTCCTCCCGCCCCACAGTTTGATTATTTCGATCCATTCCTCACGTGCTAACGGCATGGTTCAACATCTGCAAGAAAGAGGTAAATGTAACGTTCAATTGGCAATAGCTTTTCACCAAATTAAGCTGCATGAAATCTGATTGCATATTTGACATACTGAGAAAATTCTAGTCCGTGGCCATATGTATCACATATCCCATCAATTCACAAAAATTTTGAACACAAAATTAAGGTCGTCCGTGTGACGTACTCCCAAAAGGCCTAATGTGTATCACCCACCTCACATTCAATGAAACCACATCCGTGTAGAATTTAGAAAGGAACTTCTTATGATGTATACAGGATGTCTCAAACGTTCCCTGACATAGGATAACTCTGTTATTATCAGAGTTACAACAAAATGTAAGAGGAAAAACATCTCGAAATATGACGTTTTCAATCTAAAGTGAACACTTTTTTTAAAAAAATCGGACGAGATGTTTGTGCTGTATACTCTTTATGCACCCAATTTTAAATGAAAATGCAACGTTGTCATTTACCTGGACCCACAACATAAGTGAATGAAGTTACTGTTTGAAACGGGAACTGGCCATCGACATGTTAGCGTAAAAGACAGTAACTTCACTCACTTACGTTGTGGGTCCAGGTAAATGGCAATGTTGCATTTTCATTTCACATTGGACGCATAGCGAGTGTACAGCGCAAACGGGTCATCCGATTTTAAAAATTCCTTCACTTTAGAATGAAAACATTATATTTGGAGACGCTTTCCAAAGTAGTATAATTTAGTTTGTTTAAATTTACAATTTAATACAAGTAGATTCGGATTTATATGCGTAGGATTTTGTATGCATCTAACTAATGAATTCTTTATTTTCATGCTTAACTTAGTGACTTGGCTTTGGACTGCAACTGATTATTGTAACCCATTATTGCTTGAGAAGAAACAAGATATCCGAATCTTCATTTGGAGAAATCAAACGTCTATTGGAAAGCTGGGGATTACAATCATTAATTTCTACATTTCAAGGTGCGTAAATTATATATTCTGTGTTTGTTGTTAAATTACTATTACTATTATTGGGTTTAGAATCAATCAAGCACTTCATGATATTTTATGGGGATCAAGATGGGTGCCGGATAGATAAGTATTTGAGCGTCAGGCTCTTATTTCTTTTCAATTTAATATTTAATCAATGATTATTTTTCTCCCTCATTATTCCACCAAATCGTATTCCAAGATCATATATCCATTTTTGATCGATATATCCATATTTTTGATCTCTTTCATATTTCTATATTTTCGATTTTTGATATTGTTTATATTTCGATATTGCTGTATTTTTCGATATTTCGAACAAGTTTCGATAGTTTGTCAATATCGATTATCTATATCTAAATTCGGATATCCCAAAGCCCTATCGAACCCCCTCCGAAATGAAGTTTTTGGCTATGGACCTGATTAGGGATGCGCACGAGACAAGACGAGACAGAATTTTTGTTACGAAATTCGAGACGAGATAGAGCTCTTCCAATAGAAACGGATCCAGTTTTCGAGACGAGACATAACTTTCGCGGCACCTTTTCGAGAGGAGACAATCTCAAATCTTTTCTCTTGCGCATCCCTACACTTGATCATGAGGTATCAAAAAAAAAAAGTTAATGAGAAATACCGGTAACATGTAAATACAATATAGGTAGCTAAAACATTTTTGTTTTCATTCTTCAGTAATGCATTATTATTAATCTCAGGGGGGCGCGGTGGCTTAGTGGTAGAGTGTTAACCTCCGGTGTTTGGGGTCCCTGGTTCGATCCCAACTCGCGCCGTGTGGACTTTGTAGTGGACAAACACCGTGCTCGTGGGTTTTCTCGGGGTTCTCCCGTTTCCTCCCACTTTCTTCATTCCACCATTTCACTCATTTCTCATTATCTCCGTCTCCTGTAGCCTAACCGGTATAATCGTGGGACGTTAAACTTAAAGATTTCATTTTTTATTAATCTCTGTATTTTATAGTGTATTCTCAAGCTTAAGGTGATGTATAATTAAATTTTGAATTCAGTTAACTTATTTTGTTTCTCAGATTGTTTTTAAAATGTATGTACAAACGTTTATTTTCATTCTTGAGAGTTTAAAGTGACGTATAGTTATTAAACATAGTATTTATTATTGTACTCTTAACGTGGAAGTGATATACAGTTAACGTTTGAATTCAGTTAACATTTTTCTCTCTGAAATTGCTTTAAAAAGTATGTAAAAACGTTTTTATTTTATTTCTTGAGTGCTAAAAGTGATGCAAAGTTATTAAGCTTACTACTTTATATTGTATTCTTAACCCTAAACTGATACACAGTGCGTTTTTGAATAAATTATGTCAAGTTATTTGAGTGACGAACACTGGTAGAAAATCCTGACTACTACTGGAACATTTTGATTTTAAGGTGACGACTACTGGTGCAAGGATTTTAAAATATTGTTTTTACTCCAACGGCTACTCCTTTTTTAATTCTAACTACATGGTCATTATAGGAAGGATCAGTGAGTCTTTCCAACTATGGTACAGCTCCGACAGATTCACGATGCTCAGAGAAGAGACAAAATAGTATGTTTTCAACCTTAAAGTGAGAACCACTGGCGTTTTTACCCTGCTATGCAAAAGTAAGTGAGTACTCCAATGGAGTTCCAATGCGGTACTTAATTTCTGCGTTTTAGATATATGGAAATACATGTCTCTAAAATGTAAAGAACTGATTTTTTTTTTACTGAAAACTGCAACTCTGTAAGCCTTATGGATACCGAGGTATGGGAAAATAAACTATAGGTATGTGGGGCTTGCATACTTGACGCTACAATTCGGAAATTGAATTAAAATATGACTAACGGCTATCAAGATGTTGTCAAATAAAGGGAGGACCAACACAGTTAAGGGGTTTTCGTGTTAGATGCTATAATTTCCGAAATCGGTCATGGAAAGTTAATAAACACCAGTAGCAATTTCATCTTAAAGTAATTAGATATCTTCATGGAGTGTTAGAACATCATGGAGTCTACCAAAATTAAATTTTAAAAGCTTTTGAAAATATAATCTGACATTTGTAAACAGTATTTGAAATATTTGTTTACCCAAAACTTCCAGCTAGTACATCTAACATCTGGAGAAACACTGTGAAATAAAAGCGTACGAGATCTTGAAATTTCGGAAACAATTATTGGTGGCAACAAAATTAAATAAGATGGTACTTCTATGGGTTAAATGAGTACCTCAGTACAATTTCGATCGAAAGATTAGTTCAGTCCTAGGTTTTCTTCAGGCAATTCCAAGGGTTCATCGAGCTGTGCAAAAGAATGAAAATTCGCTGTCAATATCTAAGATAGTAACCAAGATATAAGGAATTATATATTTTATGACGTAAAAATAGAGATCTTTACGGATTTGTACTTTTGGCTCTTTCCTATAAGAAAAAAATTCAGAAAACTACTGTATATACCTTAATAGACAATTCAGTGGGCGGGGACACAGTAGCTTAGTGGTAGGCAGTGGCGTATTTACGATTTTGTTTCGGGAGGGGCTTTGCTAACTTTCGGGGGGGCTTTGCCTGAAAATGTGAAAATTCTGCAAGATATTTCATTTACTTTGCTATACTAAGTAAGATTTCGGGGGGGGGGGCTTAAGCCCGGAAGCCACCCCCCTAAATACGCCACTGGTGGTAGGGTATTTAACTAATCTTTTTTTGCAGAAACTATTGGAGTATTCACTTAACCTGTAGAGATACGATCATACTTAACTCCCTATTTAATTTTAAAATTAAATAAAAGGAAATATTTCAGTGTAGCGACCCACGATTATGCATTTTAGTCTCAGGGAGATTATGATTAAAGCAAGTGAATGTTGTTGACAGAATTGATGGAATGCAAAGGTGGGAGGAAAGAGAGTACCCCGAGAAAACCCACGAATACGATGTGCACTACAAACTGACTTGACCGTGGATCGAACCAAGAACCCAATACACTAGAGGTAAGCACTCTACCCCTAAGCCATCGTGCCCTCGCCCATTTAATTGTCTATTAAGGTATATACGGTTGTTTTCTGAAATTTCTTCTTCTTACAGCAAATACTCAAAAGTACAAATCCATGTGGGTCTCTATTTTTACGACGTCATAAAATGCATAATTCCTTATATCTCGCTTGCTATATTAGATATTGACAAAAAATGTTCACTTTATTTCAGAGCCCGATGAACGCTTGGAATTGTCCAAAGAAAATTTAGAGCTGAATTAATCTTTCGATCGAAATTGTACTGACGAGTCTGAGGTACTCACTTAACCCATAAAAGTACCATCTTATTTAACTTTTGTTAGGATCAATAATTGTTTTCTGAAATTTCAAGATCTAATACGCTTTTATTGTATGGTGTCTCTCTAGCTGCTAGATGTACTAGCTGGAACTTTTAGGTAAATACATATTTCTAATACTCTTTACAAATGTCAAAATATATTTTACAAAACTTTTAAAATTTAATCTTGGTAGACCCCATGATGTTCTTAAACTCCATGGAAATACCTAATTATTTTAAGATGAAATTGCTACTGATGCTTATTAACTTTACATGACCGGTTTCGGAAATTTTACCACCTAACACGAAAACCCCATAACTATATGGATCCTCCCTTTATTTGACAATATCTTGATAGTCATATTTTAATTAATTTTCTAAATTGTACTGTCTAATATGCAAGCTCCACGTACCTATGGTGTCGCTTTTTATTTCACCATATTTCGGTAACTATTAGGCGTACCGACTTGCGGTTTCGGTAAACACACACCTCTAACGTTCTTTAAAACGTTATTAAGACATATTTTAGAATATTTAGAAATGATAGTTCTGGGAATATCATGGTACCCGAAAACCCCCATCAGGGCGTGTGTGTAGTGTATTTAATTGAAACTACTTTTGAGGTTGTTGTAAGCCCTCGTAATTACGTTTCCGAAACTGCACCATCTAGTACGCAAACTCCACAGTTCTGTAGTGTCGCTCTTTATTTTCCCATATCTCGATATCCATAAGGCTTACCGAGTTGAGGTTTTCGGTAAACAGATGTCAGTTCCTTACATTTTAGAGACATATATTTTCATATATCTAAAAAATACAGACATTAGGTACCCCATGGTAGCCCGAACACCATTGAGGTACCCACTTACTTTTGAATGGTAATACATTTTGAGTTGTTGTTCAGCATCAATAAACACTTCATAGTTTTTCTACGTGCAACCCAAAAGTCCATACCTGACCGAACAGATTTTGTCCATTTAATCTCAAAAATGTTAAGATACTTTGTATTGTTAAGTACAACCAAATTAAGCACACTGAATATAACATTTTAAATATTTTCTGATTTTTGTTGCAGGTATTTCGTGCATCAAACCAAGATTCCGCTTGAAAGACAGTCAAAAGAAGCAGTGTAGGTTGTGGCTAAAAGTACGCCCTTTCTGAAGACAGACTCAGTTGTACTTACATTATTTTGTACGAATATATAACCCTAATAAAGACACTGTACTACAAATTATTTCTTTCTTCCATAAATTATAATAAAATATTATCTCTGTTTAAAGAAAATGATTGTTAATGTTAAGTCATTTTAATTCTTTTTCTCTGTAATAAGAACATTATCCCTCGCAATATTTTTTATCTTTGTGCTATTGCGATTGGATGAAGTAAAATTCTATACGAAGCACTATTATTTCAGACATGCATTAATAACTAATGTATTGTTCTATATGTAAGACAATGTGTATACTGAACATGTCTAGCGAAGGTGGTGTTTTAATACAGAATCTATAACTCAGCTTTTCAGTAGTCAACTTTATTGGGAATCCGAAGAAAGAAGTAAAAAAAAAAAAAAAAAATGTTGGACTTACCAGCGCGTGTGTGTTCGAATTCTGGACTAATCCAAATTATCCAGAGAAATCATTATATATTTCTTTGTTGCTATTTCAGATGTATCCTTTATCCAAGTCGTGTGAAACGGAGACTTCATACATCGCTATACTTTGTATGAACTATGTTCCGTATTTACTTAATCACTTTGTAACTTTCTCTAGTGTTGACAAGGCCGCAGGTGTCAATCGAATAGTTTAGTGTTTCACTCATGTCACCTTGTGACTAAGGTACGTCCTGTCGGTATATATATGGTACTGGGTTCAATTAGCGATAAAATACATTTTTAGCGTTAAACAAATGCAAAAATCTACACGAAATGAGATATCGTGATCTCTGACTTACGGATAACACCAAGCAACTAATGGTACTGAGTGTGATTGAGTTTACTAATTACTATTTGGCTAAAATCAGTGTTCCTTTATCTATAGTTCTTTTCGTGCTTTGAATTGCAAAGTTTGAAATAACCGTTTTAAATTATTGTGTATATATATCTTCCGAGTAATTCTGAGAATCATTGCTCTTTCTTTAAGCAATGTATGAGACTGTTAAATTGCTCTTTCCTTAAAATGTTGCACTAAGAAGGATGCATCCAGGAAAGTCCAAATTTGCAGAATGTCTATAGCAGGGAAGAATAAATATGTTTAGTCGATGGCTGCACAACGCCTCCGCTGTCACACAGCGAATAAGGTAAAATAATCTTTATATCGTACAAGCAATGGATGATAACAGCTTAATAAATGATTGTACGTAAATCTTGTTTGAGTTTGAATATAGGATTGTATAAGGCTGTGCATTTTGCATTATTATTGAAGTGCTGCAACTAACTAACTGCAAACCATATGATAAATTCTTACAGTAATATATCACATATTGATTTACTCTGTATGGAAACGAAAATAGTTTAATATATGGTTAACCTCCTTTGTGCCAGGGGCGGATCCAGAGGGGGGCGATCGGGGCGATCGCCCCCCCCCCCCCACAAGAGGAAACTTTCTTATTTTATATATAAATAAACCCATCCATAACAAGTTTGGAGCTCTTAAAAGTAGCAGTATTACCGCCGACCGCCCCCCCCAGAAGTCCGTCCTGGATCCGCCCCTGCTTTGTGCCCATAATTTTAAAATTAACGCTTGTGTCACTTTTCAACACTTGATTTTGCAGTAGCTTTCCAACGAATTAGCAGGAAGCCCAAACTTATAGGACACCCTGCAGGTAAATACATTTCTTTGGACAGTTTCACTGCTCCAAACTAAGATTTGAAAAGTGTAGTATTGTTAATTTTATTATTATTGGCACAAAGGAGATCAACCATATTTTAAGCTATTTTTGTTTTCATACAGAGTAAAACAATATTTGACAACATTACAGTAAGAATGTATCATGCACTTTGCAGTATGTTGCAGCACTTTAATAATGGTGCACTATACGTACAATCTAGATCCTGCATATGTCCGATCCATACATTACAAGAAGGCAATACGTATTCGATACAGGTAAAATCTGTATATTTCATATGGACAACCTATTAGCTATATACATCCAATCTATACATTACATATGGCCAACCTGTACACGACATACGTATAATCTATATGCTGCATGCAGCCAGTCTGTAAGCTACATATATGCACTCTGTATGGTGCATACGGATATTCTGTATGCTGTATCTGGACAAGCTGTGTGCGACATAAGGAAAATCTGTATAATACATACGTACAATACGTATACTGTATCTAGTCGTACGTATGGGGCACAAGTACAATATAGATGCTGTCTCGGGGTTGAACGCAAGAAACATACGTACAGAACGTATATTGCATACTTCTTGAAATCATGCTCCGTCCTGATAGTCAGTGTATGTCGTCATTATTAACCCACATGCTACATACGACCCTGACGTCACAAAGCTAGATATTACCTCCGTATATACTTGTTACTGCAGATAACGTCACACGAATGACGTCATTGCACTTGTGCAGACAGTACGTATAATACATACTTTTTCAGCTATAAGTTTGCTGCAGGATGTTATATACGGTTGTACGTTAAGTCCAGAAACTACAGGAATTACGAATGTAACCTACGTTTTTAAGTATGCCACCTACATTTTTTTTTCTCAGTGTACCCCGTAAAGCATTGTTTATACCAAAAATTAAAATAAACTAAACTAATAAAATGCTCAATATCAGTAACTAAATTTTTGATATCCTCGGAAGGCAATGTACACGCTTAAAATTACTGTAGACCTACAAAGTCTATTCGGAAAGTAATATCACCAAGTCTACAAGTATGAATAAAAAACCATTTATTAAAATAATAATAATAACACCTATACATAAAATTCTTCAAAATATTGCTCGTTCACCGGCGGTGCTTGGGGTCCTTGGTTCGATCCCAGCTCGCTCTGTGTGGATTTTGGTGGACAAACACCGTGCTCGTGAGTTTTCTCGGGGTTCTCCCGTTTCCTACCACTTTCTTCATTCCACCATTTCAT
This sequence comes from Thermobia domestica, assembly GCF_964235325.1. NCBI lineage: Eukaryota > Metazoa > Arthropoda > Insecta > Zygentoma > Lepismatidae > Thermobia > Thermobia domestica. The sequence goes on along the minus strand of NC_137462.1, from coordinate 130,314,625 downwards.
TCATTTCTCATCTTCACCATCTCCTTTAGCCTAACCGGCATAAGCGTGGGACGTAAAACTGAAAGATTTCATTTCATTTTTTTTTTCTTCAAAATATTGCCTTTCTGCGTCGATATATTTTTGTCAGCGGAATCTAAAATCTGCGAAGGCATCCTGGAAGGTCTGTTCAGGAAGTGTGTTTGAAGCCATTTCCCAGGCTGTCTTCACATCGTCAATTGTTCTCTAATGATCACCTTCCACAGAGGATATTTTTTGGAACACTTAACATGTCAGCCATTAAACGACCACTCATTCGGTCTGTTTCCAGAGTTCTTCCACACGAGTCACATTTTCGTCGTTTGAGGAGATCGGGGGATGTCCAATGCAGGATTCGTCGCTGACTTTTTCACGGCCTTCCAAAAACGCCTTCTGCGGTCTGTAGACTTGTCTTTGTGATAAACACTCATTCCCGAAGGCCTATTGAACTACTGAAAAAGTTTCCGCTGCAGACATGCCGAGTTTCACACAAAACTTGATAGCGTGTCTTTGTTCCAGTGAGTGCTGCATCGTGACTAGAACAAGAGACGAAACAGAGGTTGGCGAAATCTCCCGTCCTTCACCTCCGAAAGCTCAGAGACAACTGAGCAAGCACACATTCAATGATTGACTTACACCAACATCGCACCCAGCAGATAGTGCGCTCTGCAACGTACAATCGCTTCAGAATAAAATGTATGGCATTACTTTCCGAACAGGCAGTTGTGATACCTTTGCTAAGTCCTTGTTCTTAGCGAATGAAAAGTTTCCCCAACCTCTGACGAGTTCTCTCAATGCCAGTATGTCAATGGCGTATGTTCACCATACTAGCTAGACCGCTACTTACAACACATGGTGTAGAATAGTGGTTCTCAATCTAATTCCTATCACGACCCCCATTTTATCACATTCTGTTGCCAGTGATCAATTTATAATTTCTGGTTAGTAATAAGCTTGTGTAGGATTTTTAATATATCTATTGCGGAGATATCACAATATTCATCTATTTCTATAATACTAGAATCTATTTCTTGTATATAATGGATATAGTAACTTCCCTAAAACCAAATGGATTAAAACCAATTAAAAAATAAAGTGATTTCTAATTTTGATTTTTTAAAAAAAAAAACTTGGACAGTTTTTTAAAAAAAGATATTGAGTATTTTAAATGACTTGATAATGTGCGTCACGAAGATTGAACCGAACATTGCCGGACTAGTGAAATCACACCATGCTCAGGTATCTCATTACCTTTCAATTCTAATTCTCTTTCAATATGCAGGTTTTGTTGCATTTGTATTTTTTCTGGTACTTCAATACGAAGTTCTAAAATTGAGTTAACATAATCATTTCTGCTTTGTAGAACCCGAAGCTTTCACTTAATACTCGTATATGGGCGAATGTTAGCTGTAGTCCCCATTAATCTCTTATATGTATATTAGTGAGCTTCATAGAACTGATACGCTCTGTGCGCAGCACTTGCAAATAGCAGATTCTCTAATCCTACGTTGTACTACTTCAGCCAGCACGTATTTTTATTTCAAAATGTCGCATTCCTCTCCTTCAGGCTCGAAAAGAGTCCACTAGATAACACTGGACGACTAAGAGTACCACAACGCCTCTTTATATAAAATATACAAGAAGCATACTGAAAGTCGTGAGCAACATATTTTCACAACCGTAATATTTAGTCGTAAAGTGAAACCAAGTATATCATCTCAATCTACAGACCTTTCTTTCTTTCTTTCCAGACGTTGACGCTGTTTTTTTTGCTAGCACGTGACCACAGGCAGGATTTCCAAAATGCCTGCAGCGATCTTTCGTAGCGACAGCTTACTGTGATTGAATTGCTTGTTAAAGAGGACCAATCTGCTTCTGAAATTCACCGCAGACTACGATGTGCCAACGGAGATGTGTGTATGGGTGCCAGCAGTGTTAGGAGGTGGGTGAAATATTTTAAGGATGGAAACACGAGTGTCGAAGATGAGCCTCGTAGCGGGCGCCCTCGAACTGCCTCCACGGAACTCATCAAGGTAAGAGTTGATGAACTGATTAGGGGAGATAGACGTATCATTGTGAATGAAGTCGCTGCAAAACTTGGTGCGGTGCAAGAAATGATTCAGAGTTTAGGTTATCGTATGGTTTGTGCCTGTTGGGTCCCACGTTTATTAAACAAGGACCACAAGCATCGGAAACTAACAATTGCCTAAACCCTTCTTCAGAGATTTCGACATGAAGGTGATGACTTTTTGATGAGTAATTTGACTGGAGATAAAAGTTGGTTTCATCATTATGAACCTTAATCAAAGTGACAGAGTATGGGATGATACCACTTGATTCGCCACCGAAGAAGAAAGCGAAGACAGTGCAATCGGTAGGGAAAGTTATGGGAGCGTCTTCTGGGATGCACAGGATTGCATTCTGGTTGACTTTCTTGAGCCTGGACAAACCATAAATTCTGCCTGCTTCGTCCAGATACTTTTTGAAGCTCTGTAATGCCTTGCTTGCGTGATAAACATCCTGGAGAGATCATCCTTCAGCAGGATAATTCGCGTTCGCATACTGCACGTGCCACTATGGAGCAGACCAGGATATTTTTGTAGGAAACACTTAAACATCCTCTCTACAGCCCCAACATGGCGCCCTCTAGCTACCATCTTTTCAATTTTGTGAAGGAACACATGCGAGGCCATCGCTACGAGACATTGGAGGATATTCGGCAAGCAGTGCGTCAGTGTCTAAGGGCAGCTGGAACGGAATTCTATCGCAAGGGTATTTTCAAACTTGCAGAATGATGGGGAAAATGTGTGTAACAATCGGAGACTATGTGGCTGGAAAAGTGAAAGAATGGTCTGTAAATTGAGATGATATATTTGGTTTCACTTACAAATACAGATTACGGTTGTGAAAAAAATCATGCTCACGACTTTCAGTATACCCCTCGTATTACATTTTAAAAATATGAAACAGTTGGGGACAGTGTAACTCATGTGACATATATTTCATTGATATAGTCCTATATATGCCTACAATGCGTCCTAAATGTAAGTAACTATTTTTAGGAAAATTTAGGAATAAGTGAGCGATCCGTATTTTATTAAATAATATGTTGAGCTCTCTTAGCATACTCGTCTTTTAGCGTAAGAACACCGCTTCAATTTTCTGCGTGAGTTCATGTGGTTCAGATCCCACGTTAATGTTAACTGTGTTTCTAAGAGACCTTAGGGAATAGTTCATGGCAGGACTGTCTGCTGACCTTAGCCCATAGGACTTCAAAGTTCAAATTCTTCATAACAATGTCACTAAACTGCAACATTTCTTCTGCGAAATGCATCCAGGGAACCGTCGATATGTGGGAAGTATGCAAAATAATAATAATAATAATAATAATAATAATAATAATAATAATAATAATAATAATAATAATAATAATAATAAAAATAATAATAATAATAAAAAGCAAATCAAAGAGAACATGTTATTTCATTACACATGGCACAAAGACTTACATGATGTAGCTGGATGGTTCATTGGACTTCAGTCAGTGGCGGAGGCGAAATTTGGAAGGGGAGGCAGCCAAAACCCAGATAATAATAGATATATCGTGAGCTTACAACTTTTCATGGGTCCTGCAGAAGTTTCTAACTAAACTCTCTCCCGAAGGATATTATGACTAGGTTGATTTTGTGGACCTTAAGTATTATTTTACACATTGCATAATAAAAAAACTGCAACTGAAAATATAGGCCTATCTAATGTTTCAAAAAATTCCAATAAAGAACAAAAGCAACGCATACTTTAAATTTTCAAAAAAATATGTATATATAAATAATAGTTTCAATAATTTTTGTTACTCAAAATACTGGCGTAGCCAAGGGCCCTCCCCCCCCCAAAGCTTACGTATTAAGCTTATTGTATTTATGAGTACACAATATATGGCATAATTTGAGTGCAATTTGTCTTGAAATCTTCATCTACCTTCTGCATCTGAATGCCCCCCCCCCCCAAATTTACAGAGAAATCGGCACCCTTGGGCGGAGCCTAGGCTCCCCAGCTCTAGGCTAGACGTGGACATATAGTTATTTTAAGATGGAATCGTAACCCTCATAATGAGTTTAAAAATTCCAAGGGTCTCCCAGCAAGAATCGAAGGTAGGGGTCCTGTGCACCAAAGGGGTGAGCGCAGCTGAGGTTACCAATTATGTAATTGTGATTATAATTACTATAGTTCATAAAAACTCTCAAATTATATACTAATCGTTCAGTTGGTTCCAAAGTTTTCTTTAAAAAATAGCTCCTTATTTTTGGGACTCCCTATAGCTCGATTATTATTTTATCAAGGAACCAAGCGAGAAATGAAGCAAAATACTTAATGTACCATGTAACAATTAAAGCATTCTTTCGCAAATACAAGTTTTCTACTTAGTAATGAACAAAATCTGTTGCTTTGCTACCAATTTTTAGAAATATATAGCTACATCTTGCAAGAAAAAAATGTTGAAAAGAAGCGTAGAACTTAGTATCTTGGTGAAAGAATAGTGTCTTTGTCATACTCTTTAGAAGGCTGACCAACATCTGAAGGTCTTGAGGGCGTGTCAGTGAACTGGAACAGGTGGCTTGCTTCCAAGTTCTCCTTCTGATGTGCGTTGTATTGCATCCTTTCTTATTCTATCTCTCTCTCCCACGTTTTTTCATGTATCTCTCTTAAAAAGGAGAAAGTAAGTAAGTACTAGCGAAAGTTTAACTAGATTACGAACAGTAAAAGCCCCAAACCCTTTGACACACACATACACACACCTACTCACAGTAGTGCTTCATTTCTCTACAGTAAACGAAAATTTCGATTACACTACTTCGTGATGGTTACTTTCTACAATAAACATAGATGGCAGCTAAATCAATTTCTTTCTTTAATTGACTATATGAAGAGTCTCTTTAAGTAATACTTAGGTTGATCAAGAAAATTGAAGAAGAACCATTATTGACAGAAGTTATTGGTTCAGAAATTAAAGAATTTCTATCCAGGGAAATGAGGGTAACAATTTGATAATTTCGTCATGTTCATGAATTCATTACAAGCAGTGGCGGTGATTGGACGTTAGTAGGGGGGGGGACAAGACATGATCTGAACATTTGTATAGGGGCCTATTAGTTTTCCTGGTTGTTTCAAACTCTTCGTTTGACGAAAAGTTGTATAACTAATAGGATACTATTTTTTCAGTTAAAATTCCGTATATCGTATTTCATATTTTATTAAGTTTATTGACAAGAGCGTGTAAGAGGAGATTTGATTCCTTGCTCATGAACATTTTAAAATTCTGTGTGGAAAATTGTGTGATCAGATTATTTAATAACAAATTTGCAAAATAAATAAATAGAAAGGAAAACATTAATCACAGTAATGAATAATGAATAACGCTTGTTTTCTAAAGTTAAAATGAACAGCATATATTTTTAATTTCACAAATGCTTAAAATTTATGTTATTATACTCTTAGAAAATGAAAGACAGTAAATACTACAAGCATATGCTACGACATTTAAAGAAATACGCAAATGCAATATTAATTGCTTTGAATTGCAATTAAAACGCAATTCCTGTAGCTTTCTTAACTCCACAGGAAAATAAATAACCAATGCGTACTCACACAACGGCACATATATATTCATCATTTTTTGTATGAACCAATAATAAATCCAAAAACTTTACATTTCCAAATGAAACTATATACATTAAGGGGTCACTTCAAAAAACTGGGGGGCAACTGCTCCTCTTGCCCCCCCCCTAATCGCAGGCCCTGATTACAAGACATTGCTTTCTAATAAGATGAGCGGCTGATTTCAAATTTGCAGTTTCCTATTTACTGTAATAAGTGTGACAAATCTTATATAATGAATTTGTACATATATAGGGTCTATGTTAATGTTTTGATAAGTGTCAGAGCACAAACGTCATAAGATAACTTAAAAAAGTAGTTTTCTGATATGGATTCACTATGGATTCAAAATTGAATTCCATCTACGATCCAGGTATTATTCTGCACCCGAAAAGACGATAAGTATTTGTAAAATACTTCCACCTATATTTTTAGAAAAAAAATGATATAACTAGATTGTTTTTATAAGATAAAGAATAAAGATGAAGCGCAAGATCAAATTTTCATGCTACATCAATCATTTCCCTGTTAAACAAATATAGTTTTATTGAAAAAGTATACAAATGCATGTTTAGTTAGAAAGTTCGTGGGTTCAGGGCTCGGTGGACATCCCCGATGTATGTGTGTGCCTTTGCGAAATCCATGATAGTTTCACAAAGTGAAACAAAACTCACATACATGGGCGCCCAAAGAAAGTAGAGGGAACGTATATGAAAGGAAGTAGATATAGGATTAACTAGTTGTGGAACAAGCACAACTAAATAACTATATATAATATAGTTTTACTTTCCGTATTTAAACTTTCTAGTGTCTAACTTGTTGTCTCCTACGTTCCTTCTAGTTATGTTTTTCGGTGAAATTCAATTTCAATCATCATACAATTCTGATCTAACAATCTCTGCATTTTCTCCTTACCATTGGCGTTCATCATCATCACCTTCCATACTTGTAGATAATTCGATACAAATTTCAAGTATGCTAATCTTTTAGTTCCTATCAAATTAATCTGTTTCCTAATTAAAATCATCTTTGCTACTCTTCTAGGTAGCAAATAATGTCACTGAAAGGCGAAATTATTGTCGAACACCTCTTCCAACTTTATCATGCTATATTATTTCTTAAGTTGGTTCATACTTAAGTTTCTTCCCAGTCTAATCGTTCATTTCATCCCTGCATTCTTTCGGATTACATAGTTAAAAATCTTTCTCTAAATCAACAAATACCAGTACAGTTCCTTCCCTTTCTCTAGAAGCTTTTACCTGCTTTATTCGATGGAAGCTAATTGCATCTTTGTATCATATGTCCTTCCAAATCAAAACGGTTCAACTTCCTGACTTCTTGGCCAATTTAATCTCTTTTATATTCGAAGTTCAATTTTTATTGCATGCGATGTGAAACTAAGACACCGGTGGGAAAACATTTTAGATCAGTCAGCTTACACGAGTCGAATGAAATCAACGGGGGGCGCGGTGGCTCAGTGGTAGAGCGTTCACCTCCGGTGCTTTGGGTCCCTGGTTCGATCCCAGCTTGCGTCGTGTGGACTTTGTGGTGGACAAACACCGTGCTCGTGGGTTTTCTCGGGGTTCTCCCGTTTCCTCCTACTTTCTTCATTCCACCATTTCACTCATTTCTCATAATCACCGTCTCCTTTAGCCTAACCGGCATAACCGTGGGACGTAAAACTCAAAGATTTCATTTCATTTCATTTCGAATGAAATCAACTCCACGGAATGTGTATGTCTGTAGAGGCATCATCATCTTAGTTTGATGGTTCCAGCACATTAGCTACCTTAAACGCCAGGCTGATCTTAGTATTTGTAGAGGACATGCTATTAGCAGCATGAAGGATTTCCGACAAGAAAAGTGTGCTATTTTTATACCCTTCGTTTTATTTCCATACAGGGTGGAAGACAACTGCATCGAAAAATTCCGGAAGGAAATTCCTTATAGCAAGTGAAAAAAAAAAGTTTTAATAAGCATGGGCCGCTAAAGATATATTTTTAGAGATATGGACCGCCGAAAATGCAAAACATCACATTTTAAAACGCTCTACCTTGAAAACTTTGGGACCTATTGCTAGCGGTTCAATGATTTACACAGTGTTTATCCGTTTCCTATCCTACACAAAATATTGGTGGAACGCGTGCCCCTGTCTCCCCCGTCAAAGACGTCTGCGAAGTTGCCATATTAAACCAAATGCCTGTATATGGAACAACGCCATCTAATAGCAACCCCGCAAATCACACACACACCTAAATAAAATATTTAAAAAGTACAAATTAATTTTTTGTTAAACAAGAAATCTTACAGAACACACTCATGAACCATCCCTGTTTTGTACAGTATTATAAGTTATATTTTATGTGTATATATGTATATTGATGATTTGTTCTTATTCTTCTGTTGGGAGCGTGAAGAAAATCAAGTATGCTTGTATAGTTATTCTATATTTATTCTTTTGTCAAGAACGTGAAAATGAATGTATAAAGTAGCATATAGTGTGTGTGTTTTAAATATATAATTTTTTTTTTAAATAAGAAAAGCCTAATTCTCTGGACATTACAACAATCTACAATCAAATTTGTCCTTTCTAGAGTTACTTGCCAAAAAAGTAAACCCTGGTTTTCTTTGATTTTGAGCACTTTTTCTTGATTTTTCCTTCAATTATATATATATATATTATTTTTTCCTTCCGAATTTTGCGCCCCTTTACTTCGGCGCCCGGGACCGTCCCCTCCTCCCAAGGGCATGGTATAGCACAAAAAATACATTCAGGTAGTTACCGGCTTACCGGGCTAAGTTGTTTACTAGTGACGCCATATTGACGAATATAAAAATACCCGAACATTTTTGCGTTTTAGATACCTATATCGACGCGTTGTAACAAACTTTATGTATAGGTCTAAAGTTAGATCAGTGATCATAGGTGGGCAAAAGTATTTTACTTTTTGACAAAAAATGAATTCAGCCCTTTTTGTTTGAATTTGGTACTATTTTTTTAGCCCACTTTAGAGCTAGGACTGTGCACACAACTTACTAGAGTACGCTGAATAAGAGAATAAGTAAGATGTGCAAGTTACAGCTATTGTAAAAGTATTCAGGGAATTAGGATATAACAATCAAATTTAGAATAATGGTAGAGTACTTCACTAAAGTCATCAATAAAACACAATCAGCTATTTATATGTATTTTATGTATAGATAAACAAACACTCTCGAAGAAAGAATTCTGATATATTTTATTGAGCTAAAGTTATTTCTATTCACATTAATGAGTTGATAAGTGAGTCCATGGCATATTGATTCATATATAGGATTAGCTTTATGCCCAAATGGTTTATCATAGATTGAACAGCATAGTACCTGTAATATAATATAAATCCTATTATTCCGTCTATGGAGGTGTGGACGGAATTTGGATGTGCAGAAATTCGAACAATTCCAAAGATGAAAAAGGTAAAGTTGTGTGAGAGAAAAAATATTCTAAAATTGCTTTTGTTAATAAACAGAGTAAATCTAACTTTTAACACTCTTTCCTTCCTTTTACAGTCCCGTTACAAAATTTACATCGCAAATGAATGAATCCTTTGCATTTACTTCGAGAATACAGAATTTCAATATCCCTGAAATTGATGATATAGCGACTTAGAATTCGGAGCACGTTGACTCAGTGGTGGAGCGCTTACCTCTAATGCGTAGCGTTCCTCGTTCGATTCCCGGTCAAGTAAGTTTGTAGTGTCCGTGAGCTTTCTCGGGGTACTCCAATTTCCTCCCACACTTTCATTCCACCAATTCTTTCATCATTATTTACTTATCTGTCACCCTTAGCCTAAAAGGCATAAAAGTGGGACGCTAAACTGAAATATTTCATTTTATTTCATACAGAATTTGAAATTCGCTAGGCAAATATACACTGCGAAAATTCTAATTAAACGTAAATTTTAACAAATTGATTTAAAGAGGATTTTCAAGGAAATTACAGTTTCACGAACAGTTCGGATTTCAATACATTTGAACACGTTTTCACATGTATTTCCTAGGGGCAGCGGTGGTTTACTGTTGGAGTGTTCACATCTTGCACATGGAGCCCTTGGTTCGATTCCAGTTCGCACCAAGTGGGATTCATGATGAACAAACACAGTGTACGTGCATTTTCTCGGGGCTTTCCGTTTCCTCCTACTTTATTCATCTACCATTTCATTCACTCGGATCATCACCATCTCTTTTAGTCTACTCGATATAATCATTGAACTTAAAACCTAACAAATTCCTCTATTTTTCCCCCTGATCCAAAGCGAATATTAGGTGATCCGATGACGAGTTCCGAAGTGTGGAGGTTTGCTGTAAAGTTTGATTGAAATAGTGGTTCAGAAATGAAAATATTAATTACTAGAGCATAATTTAATTCATTTTTTGGATCAAAAGATCCAATATACTTCAATTAAAAATTTTCTTGTAGGCCTTATATCTGGAGAAATACGTATAGGGTGGCCAAACCCAAACTATCAGTTAACTCTGTATCGATTTTGGGGCCTTTCAAACATTTTGTTGCCCCTGATTTAAAAACTAATTATTGCCCAAGATCGTAAACTTTTGATCCATTTTTGGTTTTCCTATTTCTCTTGTTTTTTTACTTAAATACGCACAACAAATAAATATTTGCTTCAACAGCTATCTTAACTATAGAGATTAAACTGTTTAATTGGCTGATTAATTAGCATTCAGCGTCCCCAGTAAGTTATTAGCGAAGATGTAAATTATATTTCAAAAATATAAAGTTGGGGAAATTATCCCCTTTCCTCCCGTATTTCGCATCCTGATTTGTACGCTTTTTTGTAGATCAAATAAAATAATTTCACGAAGACAAAAAACTTACTCTGCTCTGTTTACATTATGTAATTTAAACATAAATATTCTTAAGTATTTAAGTGTAATATTTTGTTCATCTCATGTGTTTGGTATTTTAATTTCCGTTTCCTTTATTAAAGTCAATCTAAGCAAGCTTTAATAATTTATACCTTGAAAAAAAAAAAATACGTGTGAAACATACGTATGTGAAAGTCGTGTCCAATGAGACACTCAATTAACTTAAGCTTCACAATTATTTTAAAAGAGTCAAATAAATCAAATAAATTACACTTAAAGTTAAGTAAAGTATTTGTAAATAAGAAAATTACATATACATACATTGTATCAAATCAATTTATTTATAGCATACATTAAAAATATTATAAAATATAAATAACCCATAATGTTTTAGGATTAGGTATTGTTATATATATTTGGATTACGTGTGAGCAAAATTGTATAACAATATGATACATTAGTTATAATAAAATTAAAATAATATGAGGCAGTTTTAAATGATGATAATATTTTTTTCCTCTAGATGGAAAACCTGCAAAGAAAAGAAATATAAAAATTCATGTTACTTTCTTACATTAACATACTCTCTGTATTAGGCCTACTTTGCTATACTAAACAATTTCAACGAAACTGGTTCCTTAGTTTCCCAGGTGAATTTTCTGTCACTAACCTTACACAATAACACTACATTTCTGTGTCACTATTCCGCAGACTTGTATTGATAATGTAAACACTGTATATAATTTTAACATTATAAGGGTAATAGTTTCGGAAATTCAGCGAATACAATAAATAGATAAATAAATAAATAAATAAATAAATAAAAAACCTGTCCCCCCCTTTCGGAGTCACATTCCGCAAAAAACCTGTTATCTACATGACCCAAGAATATTTTCACATTTGGGGATTTGTTGATAAGTAAGTTAGTGGATTTTCTCTTTTATGTAGTGACCTGTATGTAGATTGAGGTTTAGGGAAGCTCAAGGTAAAGCGTATTTCTCTGGTTTGTTTCCAGGTCACGTGTATCTGCTTAAGTGATATGGTTTCCATGGGCAGCTTCCAGGTTCTCTGATTACCTCATACTTTCAATCTATCAACTCTTTTATAATCATGTGCTGTGATTAACAAATCGTCTTTTTCCTCTAACAGTATACTTAATAGTTATTTCGTAGTCTAATGATTACCAATTACTAATTGCATAACTAAAGTTGACAAATACGTTGACCTAGCGTATGAGAACCGCTTGAAAAAAAAAAAAAAAAAACTCCGTTAAGCCACCAGAGGCTTACTTGAGATATCGAAACGTAAATTAGCCAAAACCATTCATTGGAGATCGGACATCCTCCATATCAGAATACACACTCTGTTGTCTATTCATTGTGGAGTAGTTAACGTGAAACCGTATCGAATGCGATGAAAACGCTCACCAAGTGTATGTAATTCGATTTCTCCAGACGGAAGAACATGATACAGCCGCAATTCATCGTTGAACGATTAAGGATTGTGACGGGAACTTAATAAGTAATTGCCGTGTGCACAAGTGCTACAGAGAGTTTAAAGAAAGGTGAATCGACCTACACGACGAGAGAAGCCAGTTGTGGATATTTGTGGCAGAAGACGATCTTGATGAATGCGCGAATAATGGTTCATGCAAGGGTTATCAATATGGTTTCTAAATTGTCTGATTTGGAATATCAGGGAAAATCAGCAGGCGCCTGAAGAAATCGAGTTACATTATGTAGTACACACTTGGCGGGAGCTTCGGTTACTCTCGACATGGTTTCAGGCTCAACTATTTCATAATGATTGAACACCAGAATCTGTCTTTTGATATGAAGGGTGTGTGGTCTCCAGTAAACAGATTTAACTAGATTACATTTCACCATCTCATTCTCTCTGGTGACTCACCAAAACTTGAAAGAAAGACGGCTCTCGTAGTTTAAAGTGTGCATTCTCCAATAAACAGGTTGCTATCATTTACCCAAGATTTTCGATCTCACACTCCAAATCGAAAATGTTGCTTCTTTCGAAAGGGCTACACTGACAATTGAATAGGTTGGGAAATACTCGGCAAAGCGGTCAATTACAACGTTGACTGTTGGATAGCCAACCGTTTCCCACTGTTGGGCCTACTGTCTGTGCTGCTAGTGCTTATGCAAGTACCATGTGTTTATTTTAGTTTTATAATATAGTCTATTATGAAGAAGAAATACACATAAAATATAGTTATGGATCTGTAGTTGTTAGGCAATTGTTTTATGATTTAACTGTTATATGGAAAGGACATTTAAAATAAGTCAATGCTCTTGATAATAATGAAAGATAAATTCGTTCAAATGTTTACATTTACAATCATAAAGTTTAAACCAGGACAATATTCAATTACTGTATATTAATGAACTACGTGATATGTTACATTAAAGTTTGATTTCGGTTTATATTTATATCAATTTGAGAAATATGACAAGTTCCTTACCTTTATCATTTCAGCAAATATTTCTTCGGTCCATAGGCTGGCGTAGGCGGAGGTAAAAGCCCTGCAATACGAGTTGCTGCTGCTATAGAAGCTTCTCTTGCGGCAGCTGCCTGTTGAACTGCTGCAGCCGCTTCTCTCGCAGCAGCAATACGTTGTGCTGTTGCTGCAGCTTCTTTCGCCGCTGCAATACGTTGAGCAGCAGCTTCCTTCTCAGCAAGTAGTCGCTGAGCAGCTATTGTTGCTTCTCGTTGTACAGCTGCACGTTGAGCTAATATAGCTTGCTCTCTAGCGGCTGCTATCTTTTGGGCGATTACAGCAGCTGTTCTAGCAGCGTTTGCTCTTTGAATCGCTGCTTCTGCCTCACGGGACACAGCTGCACGTTGTGCGGCTAAAGCAGCTTCTTTAGCTTCAGTTACTTGCCGCTGAGCTAATAATGCAGCATTTTTGGCTGCAATAACTCTTTGTTGGGCTAAACGTGCTGCTTCTTTAGCTGCAAGAGCTGCAGCATCTTTTTGGGCAATTTCGAATTCCGGTCCCGCTGCAAGGTTAAGGTAGACTGGAGGAACTGGTGGAGGTGGAGGAATGGCTCCTACTGGATCGTATGCCCATGGTCGTGGTATTACTGGTGTCGAAGGACTAAACCATGGCCCTGGTACAGAGACGTCTGAACCTCCTACTACATATTCTAAACCTAATGTCCCTCTTTTTTGCTTATCTAATGTGGCTGTTGTAGTGTTCTCATCTTTCGCAAGTGCAACAGTCCCGAACAGAAAGACGGTCACCTGCAGAACAAAGCAAAACCATATAAATAAAGAACTTTAAAAATCAAAACTTACTAATAAGAAGATAATTCTATAAAGGTGGTATACAAAGTAGGTATAAGTTACATATAAGGCGCCTAATATCAGTATTTTTTTTTTTTTTTTTTTGCCGAAATTGAGTTATATATCGCTTGTTATGTATTTGATCTAAAGAAATTCCATGGAAACAAAATTTTGTTTAAAAGCTTAATATTTCATGCTAAAAAAATAGTTCAAAATATGGGACCTTGTACTCGTGTATATGAAGCTTCACTGCACGTTTTGCGAGATTACTCGAAACTAAGCAAAATGGGTGTGGCAAATTTTGATACAAGGCGCCTCATATAAATCATCAATTCTTAATGTCTACTAGAGTACAAATATAATAAGCAACGGTATCACAGTGAAGAAGTTTGGTTTGTTACAGTATACACAATGTAAAAATTAAAGTTTGAATTTTTGTATTTTCTCTCACCCCTCATTCCAAACTCAGAAGCTTTAATAAAATGAATGAATATTTGAAAATCATTAATTTTACAAATCATTTATTTGAGGAAATCATTAATTTTTCATTTCCTCTCCTCAGACTGATTGTTATTTTGTATCCTGTTGTTGAGTAGAAAATCATTAATTTTTCATTTCCTCAGACTGATTATTATTTTGTATCCTATTGTCGAGTAGAAAATCATTAATTTTTCATTTTCTCAGACTGATTATTATTTTGTATCCTGTTGTTGAGTAGAAAATCATTAATTTTTCATTTCCTCAGACTGATTATTATTTTGTATCCTATTGTCGAGTAGAAAATCATTAATTTTTCATTTTCTCAGACTGATTATTATTTTGTATCCTGTTGTCGAGTAGAAAATCATTAAGTTTTCATTTTCTCAGACTGATTATTATTTTGTATCCTGTTGCTGAGTAGAAAATCATTAATTTTTCATTTCTTCAGACTGTTATTATTTTGTATCCTATTGTCGAGTAGAAAATCATTAAGTTTTCATTTTCTCAGACTGATTATTATTTTGTATCCTGTTGCTGAGTAGAAAATCATTAATTTTTCATTTCCTCAGACTGTTATTATTTTGTATCCTATTGTCGAGTAGAAAATCATTAAGTTTTCATTTTCTCAGACTGTTTTTTTTTTTTTTTTTTTTTTTTTTTGTATCCTGTTGTTGAGTAGAAAATCATTAATTTTTCATTTGAAGAGACAGATTATTATTTTGTATTCTGACGATTATACTGACGAACTTCAACAGCACTGTGGGCACATTATCAATCGAGGATAATATCCATACTTTTTCCCATAAGAATATATCATGAATCATTTTTGATTGTCTATTATTTCTTGAGATCAACTGGATGGATCACTTCCATCAACCAACTTAATTCTTATTTTTTGACCTTCTATATCATGGCCAAAAACGGATGGTGATTCAACAAATAGTTCTTGATAGGGTCTCCAGTGGTGGATCTATCCCGGGGCCGGGGTGCCTAGCCCCCCTTTTTTGAGTCACAAAAATAATTGATCTATTATTATTATTATTATACTTTTTAAAGTTTATAGTACTAGTTGGTTCTATTTTTTATTGAAATTTTTTACACATTAGATACGGTTTCAGCTGCAGTTTTTCTGTTATGCAATTTGTAAACCAATACTTGAGGTCCCCAATGTCAAAGTCCAGTCTAGCCATAATATCCATCGGAGACTTAAGTTGGAAACTTCTGCAGGACCTGAAAAATTGTAAACTCGTGATAAGAAATTATACCTACCATGGTCTGGATTCTGACTGGCCCCCCAATCTTTACTTTCTAGATTCACCATTGAGTGTCTTCAGAACAGGCAGACCAAGAAACAGAATAAATATATTTAAAAAAAATGTTTTGGTGAACCTAATTTACTTAAAAATTAACATATTATAAGCATCCATTTTTTTCCTCTTTTTTTACTAGAGAAGGTTGACCTAAAGGTTATTTTGTGATTCGGATCATAGTTTGATCCTAGGCAATTATGTAAGACTGAACTAAAGATGTTAGTATCTAGGAAGTTGCTATAGACTAAATATTATATAGAATATGGTCTTATTTCTAGAGAGAAGCATCGAAACATTGAAAAATTTATATATATATATATATATATATATATATATAAAAGAAATATAAAGATAAAATAATATGGGATCGATACTCGGTGGCCGCGGGAACTATTTCTCATTTAATCTTCGTTTGATTGTGACTTAGGGTACTTAGCCTCTGTGAAATTGGTCTCTATTGGAACTTTCAGTAAGGTTTTCTGGAGAAACTTTCAGTGAGGTTTTCTAGAGAAACTTTCAGTGAGGTTTTCTGGAGAAACTTTCAGTGAGGTTTTCTGGAGACACTTTCAGTGAGGTTTTCTAGTGAAACTTTCAGAGGTTTTCTGGAGAAACTTTTAGTGAGGTTTCCTAGAGAAACTTTCAGTGAGGTTTTCTGGAGACACTTTCAGTGAGGTTTTCCAGTGAAACTTTCAGAGGTTTTCTGGAGAAACTTTTAGTGAGGTTTTCTAGAGAAACTTTCAGTGAGGTTTTCTGGAGAAACTTTCCCACAAAGGTGTCGCAGCGTGATTTTGACTACTCATCGCTAGTATGAAGTGTACGAATAAGCTTCAAGAGAGGTGTAGAACCTTACCTCAAAATCAAGCACTTGCTGTTATATGACCTGTCCAAGAACGTCTCGAAAAAAATAGCGGGAGAATTGACTCTTCCCCGCTGCATTTGAATAATACATATATTTTTTTTATCAATTGTATGCTAATAAAGAACGTAAAACCTTTATGTCGGTGAAAAACCTTGTCTGTCCAGAGCAAAATCTTGAAACGATGCTACTAGGCCGATCCCGTGTGAGGAACAGAATGTTCTCTTTATCTTTTACTTATGGAAAAAGAAAACGAAACCCCTTCTAAGTATAGTATTTATCAGTTAGAAAAGAAATGGGAGTGTCCTTATAAAAAAACACGTACACGATGTTGTTCGTCACAAACCTATCTGCTCGGGGATCGAACCAGGGAATCCAGGTATCAGATGTAAACGCTGTACCACTAAAAAAATTTAAAGTAAAAGAGAAAAATTAAGCGATCATTCCTCAGTTTAATGTGTACCAGAGTTCCCGTAATAGGGTTTTAATCCTTACGAAAGTGGAGAGGGAGACCAACATGAACATATCCAAGGCAAAGTTCCAAGCATGCTCTTTAGAAGACTCGAACTTCCAATGGATTGAGCTTCATGATCCGAAGCCGAACGCCAGAGACCACTCAACTAATGCCACCGTGTCACCAGGTAGAAGGATTAAATGCATTTGATTTAGAAATGATATTGCTCTTTTTGTTTCCACTTAATATATTCAACATTTGAATATTGAAAATTAAGCAATTTACGAAATTTAAATTTTTTGGATTTTTTTTTGGGGGGGAGGGGAAACAAAATATGGAATGAAAATAAAATATTAAAAAGATGAAAGCCGTGAGAGCGACTATAAAGAAGTACAACATTTCGGAGATGCTAGTCTTAAGTATCTTGTTGTACTTTAGTAAAGAAGTAAAGAAGAAATAAACGCAGGGATAGGAATATCCAATCACTTAGAAGGAAGAAAATACACTGTGAAAATAGTGTTATGAAAAATAGTAGTAAAGAACTTTGTGTCTAGAAGAGCCGACATTCGTTCTTACGAAGAAAGGAGTTTGAAATGTTGGATGGAGACGAATGTAGAAACCAGTTAGACGGACAAAGCAACTAATAAGATAGTGTTAACCTCTTTCCAGCACAAACCAAAATATTTTAATTTCTACACTGAGAATGCAACCTTAGTATCAATGAACGTCCGTAATTGATATACATACTCGTAAGAACACGGCAGCAAATAGAGAGGGATACTCTCTCCATGATTTAACATCTAGTAAGCCCTCTTCTCACAGCAGATTTTCAGTCAGATCATTAATGTGTTTTCCCTATTTTCCCCTTTTCTTCTTCTTTCTAAATTTACATTATAATTTTTATATATCGGATGGTTAGACGTTAAGAACATGGAAAATCGACACTTTTCATTCAAAAAGAAATATGCATTAACATCTAAACCGAAATAAAAACAATCAGTGACATATAAAAAGTCATAAATTGTGTTCGTACGATTTAGAAACATGCCTGAAGATTGTTTATAGAGGATATACATAGCAGTAGTTTAAAAGGAAACACGCTTTAAATTCTTTTCACGTACACTAATAAATAAATTGTTTACAGTACTTTATCACAGTAATGTCAAATTTTTCAATAGTTCACACAACAGGCAGAAGAAAGAAACTATTAGCTAATTTGAAATGAAGAGAATTGTATTTAATTTATTTCAACAATTCGTCTTACCTATACTAATCAATAACTGGAATTGGACAGTCTGCTCTTTGTGATAAATTTTACTTGGACATAGGTCTGTTAGTTTCTGTTATTTAAAAAAAATCTTGAAACAGACATAAAACACTTTTTTGAAATAATAAAATCTATGTAGCCCTCGCCGTTGCCCTAATTACTAAGCGTACGCTTCTAGTGTACGGAGTCCAGAATTCGATAGGATAGCCTTGAAATTTGAGCGCATAAAGATGATTCAGTTTCCTGCTTAAATTCAATATAGGTTCACGTCTTCACGTCTCATATAGCCTTAAGAGCTGAAAAGAGACTCTAATTCCAACTCACCACCACCACCAACAACAACAAAATCCATGTAGGTATCCCAATGAAGTCCTAATTCTGAAGAAAACTAAGAAGAATAGGCAATTATAGCAGTGGCATATTTAGAAGTTTATTTCGGAATGGGCTATTTTTCCTTTTGGGTGCCAACAAATATTAATGAAGTTTTGCATGTAACAAATTTATTTGGGGGGGGGGACTTGAGCCCGATAGCCGCCCTCCCTAAATACATCACTGGGCAAAATAATATATTTGGCATTTAAATAATAGTATAACGCACATAGAGTGAAATAGGGAACACAGGCAGAATTAACTTTTGCTTCAATTGAAGCAAAGAAACCCGATATAAAGTTGAGAACGTTCATTTTCATTATACCGGGTGTAACAAAAGAACCGAGGTCATGGACTATCTTCGTTATGAGTTAAAATACGAAAAATGGAAAGAAAAAATGAAATGAAATTATTTTTTTCAGTTTAATGTCCCACCATTTTTGGCTAAAGAAGACGATGATTAAGGCAAGTGAATAATGATTAAATAATTGGTGGAATGAGAATATGGGAGGAAACGAGAGTATCCCGAGAATACCCACAGACACGATGTTGTCCACTATTCCACCAAAATGGAAAGGTAGAAGAGTTACTGGAAAAGATTATTTTCCATCTAAAATGGTGGAGCATCCGTTTTGGCTCCACACTAGTAATGCGCCCAGTGTTAAATGATGTGTCTGATGAAGGGAATTATAGATTACCGAAACACTAATAGTATTATTTATTAAAATTTGATTTGGTCAAATTTTATTTTTTTAAAATTAAGGCAAAGAAGTTCAAAACCTAGAATGAACAACATTCAACTAAAGACTCTTGTGTTCAAAGATTCGACTTTTGTACCTAACAAAAGAAATAGCTATATCTTGGCAGTTAGTAGTGTGTACTTATGCTTACCAGATTCCTCATTACGGCAGATGTTTGCATTTTCACTCCAGTCTCCGAACGAACATCAAACTGAAGACAATATTACAATAACGGATTTTTATATAGACTTTTATAATTTGGAAAACGCCCTTGAAGTAAGACATATTGCTTAGTTTGTCTTAAATAACTATTAAGCACTTCCTTATCGAAAAACGTGATCTAAAAACGAAGACATTTTCTCCCCCACGATGATGGCTTAATTAAAAGAAAAATAAAAAGAAACAATATATACATAACATTATTGTAACTAAAATGAAGTTAAAAAGAGAAAGATGGGAGTGTTACGGACAGAGATGATCACGACGAATTTCACTTTACTTTCATTTTCAGAGTCGGAATTCTTGGAATAAATACTAAGTAATCTGGGTGATAGCTTATAATTCACATATTTGATTTACGCAATCTATAGTACATTATGACAACGAAGTAAATGTTTTGTATTTGGGAGGTCTATTTCGATGTAGAAGGGCTTTCTTCAGCTGTGTACACGGTTTATTAGAGCAATTATGTTATCCAAAATGCACTCCCGTTGTCACTTCCTGTTTCTAAAAGAAATTCCTTACATAATATTTGATTTTGCAGATATTTCCTCCTCCGATACAGTAAAACCTCTTTAAACCGATACTTCGAATTTTAACTAAAATCTGTTGCTTCGCTGAAGTTTAGCGTCCCTTTTTATCATCAAGGCTACATGGTAAATGGATCTACAGCGCAAGATCTAATTTGAATCATCGTAATGCGTTTAATTTTCTTCCGCCGAGAATCGAAACCGGTACCCAGTGCACCTAAAGCGCGTGCTCTGGCCACTAGACCAACGGGAAGGTCTAGCTAAAAAAAAAAAAAAAAAAAATGTTGTTCAGAAGGTAAGAAAATTGAATATTGCCTTTTCCTCAAAACTAGTTCAACCATATTTTCTTTCGTGTTTAATGATGTATTGCTAGAATTTTCGATAGGTATACACTCAACCGTTTCCAAAATTTTGGCATCCTATTCAATCTTATATCCTCTATTACCTGTCTTACTTAGAAGTGAGAAAACTCTGAAGTATAAGAATATTAGATGGGTACTTACGTACCTATACTCTCCTTCCTTTTCGTATCACATAAATAAATGTTTCATTAACAAGTTTACAGTATGACATAAGTTATTTGTCTAGGATAACATACTGGATATGTGGTTTACCTATTTGGACTTATTTATCAAAAGTAACCGAAACGAATTGATTCATGTTTCACTTCAGTATGGTTTACGGAGACCATGCAATTTTTCTTTGAGAAATCTGGAATGTGTGATTTAGGCGTATCGGTGTTTTTCACGGTAGGATGAGTTACACATAAGAATGTGTCTAAGGTGGATATATAACAGTTTAGTTCAAATAATTTAAATACATAATACGTTAACAATACTGCAAAAACTAACAAGTAAGGGACCATATGGTTGTCGCGCAAATCAGATGCAGACATACGCCATCTGATTGAGCATGAAAAGATATGGAGAACACAGAAATTTAAGGTGCTAAGGGCCATAGGGAGCGGAGCAAGGAAAGGGGAAACATTGGATGTCGGCAAAATTGGAGAAAGTCAGGAATGTCGGGAAAAGTTAATTTCTTGCAAACAGGGAAAGAAAGTCAACCAAAAGAAAGAAACTAAACATAACAAGGGCATCAAGGACGAAGCAAGATCATAATCAGGGTTGCCATCCGGACCGCAGTGTTGCCAGCTCTGCATAACATTGATATGGAAGATATAGCACAGTATAGCAATTCATGCACAAGGAAAAATATTAGTAGCACAAAAGACAATTGAAAAGACTCTGTACACGTGCGTAAAAAGGTTTAACGTAGTCGTGAGTGAATATTACGCCCGCGTGAATACAAATGGAGGAAAATAGAGAACAGCATGCACCATTTGTAGTTTAATTGCAGTTGACGTGAAGATCACGAATGAATGCGTGGTCAACACACAAACATTTCTCGCAGTGAGCACAGTGGATGAAAGCAAGCTGGTCACACGCGTCTCTGCACCATTCCTCTGTGAGTCCTTTTTCAAAGCAATATGCGGAAGGTGTTTCAAACTGTCCAGGATGTTCATTGGAGTAGCCAGATTTGAAAAACGCAAAGCGTATCATCTTTTGGAATCGCCTAGAGGAAAATTGGTAATGAACAAATGACTGAAGGCGGAGAAAGTTCTCACGTTGCCACACATCAATACTGGAGAACACTAATGTATCTGTGATGAACGATCATCATCATCATCATGGAACGATGCTCCCAAACACTTTCCTTTCTGTGTTATCATGTATACCCCCTTCACTTTCATGTCTATATTTGTCCTCCCTCATGTACATTATTCACACTCGACTACCTTAAACCATTTTACTTACGTGCACAGAGTCTTTTCAATTGTCTTTTGTGTTACTAATATTTTTCCTTGTGCATGAATTGCTATACTGTGCTATATCTTCCATATCAATGTTATGCAGAGCTGGCAACACTGCGGTCCGGATGGCAACCCTGATTATGGTCTTTCTTCGTCCTTGATGCCCTTGTTATGTTTAGTTTCTTTCTTTTGGTTGACTTTCTGTCCCTGTTTGCACGAAATTAACTTTTCCCGACATTTCTGACTTTCTTCAATTTTGCCGACATTCAATGTTTCCTCTTTCCTCGCTCCGCTCCCTATGGCCCTTAGCACCTTAAATTTCTGTGTTCTCCATATCTTTTCATGCTCAATCAGATGGCGTATGTCTGCATCTGATTTGCGCGACAACCATATGGTCCCTTACTTGTAAGCTCACTTCTCCTGACATAAACTAGAAATGATAGCTGCTGTTGGACAAATTCTTTTCGGTCGAATTTTAGTTGTCCTTTATACACGCTGCTGTATCTATAATTATTTTTTTTCACTACTCTGAATTGAGTTGATTTTGAGTTCCCTTTCAGCAGTAAGGCTATATGAGACGGTACCTACCGATTAAAGTGAAATCCGAACCACATGAGCTCCCGCCGGGAATCGAACCCGGGTCTCCCACGTCAAAGGCGCGTACGCTAACCGCTTAGCCACGAAAAACGACTATACAAGGAAAGAAGGCGCTCATCAACATTTTAAATTGCTTCTCCTAACAAAAATGGAAAATGTCGATTAGACCCTTCTTTCCGTGTACTCTTCATTTGTGATAATTGTGTATTTTTTGTGTGTGTGTGTGTGTGTGTGTATGAATAATATTACACTACTACTCTTTACATGGTCCATTTCTTTCGAAAAAGGCAAAGAAGACGGTTTAGTGGTGAGTAAGTTTTCATCAAATGAATAGACCTATAATCAAAATCGTCTACAGGAATTTTACATGTTATATACCAAAACTTAACATTTCACTAATAGTTTCAAATAAAGTAATTCTCAATTGTATTTAGCACTGATAACACTACGTTTTAATACGAGAAATTAAATTTCTGCATTTATAACTTGATTTATATAGTATAGGTAGTACTTCATCTGGCGTTCTGCCTACGAAAGACTATGGATGGTAAACTAACATTAATTGGACGATGTGTGGTCAAAACAACAATCTCAACCTCCGTTTCGAGGCTGGAACTAACTCTTGATTGAAGTAGTTTCTCAGTTGTTCTAATATGATAGATTGACACGTAAAATTGTATCGATACCTTTAATGAAGATCGAAAAATAGGATAACATCAAAAACAAATGCGGCAACTATGCGACGACATGAAAATCACTTTAATTCAGGGATTGTGCTGAAATTATATATATTAAATTTATAAGGGAAACGTTTCTAGCACAACGGAAACTGTTGCATGAATCTCATACGGCCAAATAATGATTTTTGGCGTGTATTGAAAGTTGAAGCAATTCAGTCAAAATTTCTAATAGCCTGTGATAGGCCTATATTCAATTTAAAATTAAAGAAGAAAAGGTAATAAATTATTCCTTAACTTTTAAGGATCTCGGACTGAAGTATTCTGACACAAAACCGGTGATGAAATTACAGTTATGCGTGACTTAATTTCAGTATTTTGTAATAAATCGAAAACTACAGAAACAGAACTTGACCATCAGCGTTAGAGTGTAAACAAATTCGTTAAAATTTTCTCACTTTTGTTTCCTTATGTTCGTTAATGTTCATAGCATAATCCATTACGAAATGTAGAATAAGTCAAACTTAAAACCGTTGAAGTATCATGTCAAGCCAAACTATTTGCTGCGAATACAATGTCCACTTTGAAGTTCGGTAGGTAACTTACCTCAGCAACACTAAAGTCACGCACCCAACTTCACAAACTCTGTGCATGTCCAGCAAGCAGACTGGGGTATCCACATAGTCAAGAAAGCAAGGATCTACCGAAGAGGAAGGTGGATCAAGAAAGCAGGGATCTACTGAAGGAGGAGATGAGTCAAAAAAAAAAAGTAAGGATCTACCTAAGGGGATTCTGGGAGTACGGACATCCCCGAAATTTCTGACTTTGATGTAAAGTTTTATATATTCGTCGAAATTATATAACCATTTGATACCTCACTATGGAGGTATCAGATAGGAAGGGTCCAATTACCCTGAAGCGGTCCAGCGCACAACATTCAACTTTGGAAAGTCATGTTCATGCTTCCAATGACTCTTAAGATTTCCAATGTCCCAGAAAATTGTTACGTTTTGACGAGTCCACTTTGTGAAAAGTGATTTCATTGCTGAATGGCATTACATTCAAAATTGTTCTTGGATATTCTGAATTTCAGCTAAAATCTGACAGCATAACATTGTAACACGTTTTGTGCCATTGTTAAAGCTTGAACGACTTAAATGTGGCATAAGGTGTTTCAAGGTCTGTTTCAAGATACGTCAGATCGTCTTTTGGGGAATTCTTATTTCAAGACCGAACCGTCTAGTTCAGTGATTCTCAAACTTTCCGATAACGCGGACCCCCTGTTAATTCGGAAAGTGACCTGCGGACCCCCTTGCAATGCTATCGGAAATTTCACATGGTATTAAAAATTATACTAATTAGAATTACCACTGACAAGAAAAAGATCTAGAAATATAATGCAATAAGTAATTTATTCTAAAGATACATGATTGTTTGCTAATGAACGAAATTTCAATTGAAAATGCAGTAACTTTCAAGACTGGAAATCAAAGTGTGTGGTTTTTTTTCCCTAAAAGAAACGCACTTGATAAACAATGTTCTCAGATGTGGGGTCACTAATGTGAGAAATGAAATTCTTTGTGTTTTTTTCCATAAAAGCACTGAACTCTGGAATAAGTTTTGTCACCATTAATCTGAGGTCCGATTCCACGTTAAGACGATTTCGCTTTAAGATTTTAATGTTGCAAAGAGCAGAAAAGGTCTGTTCACATAAGTACGTGGTAGGAAAAGGCATCAAATGTTGCAATGTCTTCTTAGTCAACTCTTCATACTCACAACGCACACGGAACCAAAAGCTACAAAGCTCATTTACTTTGAAAACTTTTTTTTTTTCATCAAGTATAACAGGATCTTTCCAATAGGTGTTCTTGTTCTGTGTTAGTGCTCTCAAGTGTCCTACAAGTGTTTTGTGTATTTCAGCAGAGAGCTTTTCACCTGGTAAATCATTGAAATCCTTGAGCACTGGAAATGATGAATAGTTTATGTTTTGTACTCGCACTACTCTCAGCTACTGCTTCTTACTCTTAAAAATATTTTTTGCATAACAGCTGTGAGTTCCATTTTATTACAACACATTTCAATTTTTAGGCGTCGCGGATCCCCTGGCTAGGTCCCACTAGCCCTCAGGGGTCCGCGAACCCCACTTTGAGAATCATTGGTCTAGTTAATTTCGAATGACTCTGCAATGAGACTTGTTACACAAAAATACTCAAATCACATCTTCCTGATCTTGAGTGACCTGGATTTTGTCGATAGTTGTTCTCTACCGATTCAGTTTCCACAATCTTTTGATAAATGATGCGAGCTTTTTGGTGGGTGACGTATGAATCACTGTTGGAACATTCGACGAAGTAGTCAGCGAATCATGTACTTCTATCAAGCTTGCTACAGCTCTTTTTTTCTCCAGTGTTAATCGGCCATCCGATGTCTAGCCTACAAAAACAAGAAGAAATAAATAGTGAGTAAAATTGAAGGAATAAACAATAGAAGCTGATCTATGAAAACAATAAAATTGAGGTGAAGTAAGTTGAAGAAAGAAACAAAAGAAGACAATGCATGATAAAAAAAATCGTTATAGTACATGTTTGATGTATCTTTAATAAATATTTATGACATTTGAATGGTGACGTAATTTTGACTTGCCATGACTTGCCATTTGACTTGACTCTCTCTCTCTCTTTCTGAACCACCAATCTAATATAATGAATAAGAGCTTATTAATTCGAAGTTTATAGCTATTTTTTTTAAAACCTTAAATTAAAAGTATCGGTTCCAATTGACGAACCTATTTACTTTTTGAGAAAAATAGAAATATTTTATTTTCTACACGAGTAAATATCTCAACAAATGACGATATTCGTGATTACTTTAGAAATTTTGGATTAAATTCGTCTCAACATTGTAGAATATTTTCAATGTTATTGTTATTGTTGGGGATGTTTTTCACATTCGAGTGTATTGGTAATTTGCTCTCTTAACTGTGAGATTGATCTTGATAAATATTTCACAAATTTGTTCATTAAAATGCAGGTGATATTTTATGCATAACATTTCTAAATTTTAGAAAGAATTATTTTAATTAGTTAATAAATTTCAATCAATTTTCTGTTAGGAAGACTTAGAAGTATAAATATTACCTAAATATGTTATACTTTCCTATATTATTATTATTATTATTATTATTATTATTAGTAGTAGTAGTAGTAGTAGTAGTAGTAGTAGTAGTAGTAGTAGTAGTACATATGTTAAATCGAACATTTTATCTGCACCTCTCCGCAAGAAAATCTTACATAGGTTACTAGTCAGGAGGTAGTGCGTTGTTGAACAGAGTCTTACAAAAGTGAACAAACGAGAATACACAATTATTTCTTTACAAACTGGAACTGTGACATTCTCCACAGTAAGTTCGAAAAAGAGAAAAGACATCTAGTGTACTTGGGCTAGAAATGGCGAATAAATACATCATTCATCGTTGGTTTATCAAATTTCTTTGTAGTGACACAGTATTGCAAAATGAGCTCCATGGAAACCGACAACATCATATTCGGATCTGAATGAGTTCACATCGACCAACAAACAATAAGAATCGTCATCTAAAGATATGCAATTCTCTGTATAACCGGGAAATTTTCTTACGTCGGATTGTCACTTTAGATAAACAAAAGTGGATCTGCTCTGGCAAATCGAGAATATTCGTGAAAGAAAACAGTGAAGACATTGCTTGGATATTGCTGAACGTCCTGTGTGATTTTTTAAGCCACTTCATCACTCACAGAAAGTGTTATTGGTGATATGGTGGTTTAGCTAGCAACTTAGTGATCCTGTAAAATATGAATTAGACACTAATCCCAGTCACTTTGGACATTTCATTTTTCACCTGTTCTCACCTCCTCCCACATCGATAGGGACTGAACTTGGAATTAGACGGTATTGGTAGTGTCACTAGTCAACTCAATGAATATGAAACTATTGACTCCAACACTAATATCAGTCATTTTCTATTATTTTTAAATCATACCAGTCCCACCCCTAGGGATGTCTTACTCTTTCGACCAAACTTGAGCTTAAAAGTCATCAAGACTGTCATCAATAAGCTTAGAGATTTCAAAAATTACGGATTCGAACCTTTTCGATCATTTTTTATATAATACCCCCTCCCTCAACCCTCTAGGACTGCTTGGGATCTTATCCTCACAGTATTTTTTTCTAGGTTGTAAGTAATATGCGTACCAATTTTGATTGAAATTGCTTCTGATGTTCCAGAATTATGCCGGAACACACACATATATACATAGTTTTTATGTATACATAAATTGCAGCCCCCTACGCCTTAAAATTTAAAGAAAAAACGCGCTGGAATATGTTTCTGTGTAATTTTAGTGAGAAGTTAAATACCAAGTTTCATGTTCAGTAGTTACTGAGATACTTTCCGAATAGATTATGACTTCTTCCTGCCCGTTAGAATATGCATTTTAATCAAAGTAACACGATTAAAACCCAATTCGAGGTAGGTGATAACTATATAAAAATAATTTTAAGAAATTCAGCCGTTTTTCCATGATTCGATGACTAACAAAATCTGTTTTGTTTTGATATAATAGATCATCTGAAATGACCATGCTTCGCACGGGGAAATTAGGTTTATGGTAAATATTTGAAAGTAAAGAAAGATGTTAGATAAATAAATAACGAAGATTTCTGGGCCTCTTCATGATAAAACTTGTGCTTAAATACCATTCGGGTTCACAAATCACCTTAGCGAACCCTAAAAATATATAGATTCGGCACTAATTAAGGTCGTTTCTACATTTCATTTCTTCCCTCTCCGTAGGAGTCCTAATGGGAACACATGTTGGACCTAAACGGTATCAGAAGTTCGCTATTCCTCTCAGCAACTCTTCCACCAAAAACTAAGGATTCGGAAATAATATCGATTGTTATCGATTATTTTTGCACGTCAACCCTTCCCACGCTCCTAAATATTCTTTTTAGATTGTAAGTCATATGTGTTCCAAGTATGATTGAAATTTATCTAAGTGTTCCAGGTTAACCTGGAACCCACACATACATTTTTATATATGTATTGATTAATAGATATCACTCTTTTCATCTATTCAGATGAAGTTCGGGCCGATTGCACCTACACATGTAGGGAACGAGTACAGTGTCACAATAACGTTGACAAGTGAGTTTCGTGCGTTGAAAACTTTCGAGCATGGTGTCCATACATTATGCCTCCCACACAAGTACATTTAACCCACCGAAACAATCACTTTCGAAAATGTTCCTGGACTCATTGCGTGTTTCCACCTCTCGCTGGATAAGTATACGTTCAGAACCACTACTCAGACTAAATCTACCCTAATATGAGAGAAGAATCCGACTCATTTCTCTTTGGTTCAGTCTCGATGGTTTTAGCATCACCACAAACGGTACCGCCAACTCGAGATTGGCAACGAAAGACAATGTAATGGTTGTCGGTCAAATAGGCCAACTCCCTGCAGTCTATATGCCATTGTGAAGTGTGAAGTTGGGTGTCTCGCAATCCTGTTAACTGTGTTTGCAATTGGACTGGCTGTTTGTCGTCGCTTCTTTCTTGCCTGTTACACAGTGTAGCTGACCGTGGTTGACCACCAAATTTCCTTCGCACAACTTTGCCTGTCGTTCGGAATATTCCCCATGCATGTGAAGAAATGCTGTCGGCAATATCAACCTTCTGGGCGACACTGACGCACATATGTTAACACATATCTGAAGAATGGAAACCTAGTACTGTCCTGATCTTCTTCTGGAATGATTGTTGTTTCAACCACGATGAACTTTCCACAAATCCAGAATGATTACTCGTCCTGGGGCAATCTCTTGCTCCCAAACAGTAGGACATGGAGATGCTCTCGGTTCTCCCATGCGTGTTTTCTTAAATAAGTACCATTTTGAAGTAGAAGGAACAACTTTATATATATCGTTAATTATTTTATTGTTATATGAAAGCCTGTACCTTAATCTACTTTTCTACATAGTTACCACCAATATTAAGGCACTTATCGTATCGTACAACAAGTTTTCGAATGTCATCCTCCAACTACTTGTAGCGTAGTGGTATCATATTAGACTGCCAAGCAAAAGGTCCGGATTCAGTCTCTCGTCGTGTAACTTTATTTTCTTCATCAAAGGTAATTGTTTAAGTAATTGCTACTGTAATTCTATTAACCCCTTGCGTACCACTGACGTCTATATGGATGTCATAAAATACTCTGTTGAAAAATACCAGTGACATCCATGGCGATGTCATGAAAACGGATCCTTTATTTAAGGTCGTATTAATCCCGGAGATGATGAAATTTTTTAGTGGTTGCAAGGCACGAGTTAGTTCTACTGTTCTCCTTAGATAACAGTACCTTACTGACAGAAAAGCAAAAAAAAAAAAAAAAAAAGAGAAAAGAAAAAAAGAAATTAAGAAAAGTTTTGTCTCAGTAGATGAGAGGCCCAAGGGAGCATTCAATTACCACACACATGTGTTTGTTTTGATTACAAACAATTAGCAAATTCGAGATCATATTTCGAGATCGGAAAATGAAAAAAATGGAAAAACTTTGTTTTTGATCTCCGGTCAGTGCTGCCAACCTGAAGCAGCATAAAATCCCTTTAGAACATCAATTTTTTCCCCTTTTCAGTCCAAATGTTCCACAATGCAAATATTTTTTTTAAAAAAATCAGCAATGTGGGTGCTTCCTTCGCGCATGAACAATAACTATGGCCTATACGGTTTAGACAATCTTTAAACAGTAAAAGAAAGCATGATATTACAGCACACATATAGGAAAATGACACCTGGAACGCAAATGGTTAATGGTTTATTCTTCTTTTCATTATTATTGTTATTAACATTCATTTTAACCTCCAACATTTCACAAATTCAAGCTGTTTTACGTAGGTTGTTTGAAGTTCTTTGAATTTATCTTAAACTTTTACTATTATATGGGTTCACTTCCCTTAAATCTTTATTGTAACATAACTTAATTAGTTATGCTCATTGACACCTACAACTCTGGAATATATTTTACCCTCTGAAGAACCATCTAAACCTGTTTTCAGATTATGTGAGACCCATATTAAGCTGGGACACTTTCCTGGTTAGATTAAACATTTAGCTTCCATTTGACTATATGGTTAGCGTACGTGTCTTCGGCGCTGGAGACCCTGATAGATTTCTCAATGGAAAATCATGTGGTTCGAATTCTACATGAAGTTGTAGGCCATCGTCTCATATAGCCTCGGTGTTGAAGGGGACACAAAAGACCAAATCAACTAACCAAAATTGGACATAGTTTTAAAACATAGAAAGAGAAAGCATAAATGAAATGAATTGCATATTACACACTAGACTTGAGAATCTCAAAGTTTGGAAGTAATAAATCCAAACGTCTTTCAGTTACTTTGCCAACCTTCAATTATATAAAGAACTGATTCTTTTCTTAATTTAATTCAATATAATATAAATTTTAATTTATACCACTTTAACCCATTTTACTGGCATTATTACTACCCTTTCTACCCAATGCACAGGAACGTTCTCAGTCTCCATTGAAGTATGGATCCACCACTCCTCCGATCTAAGTATGCTGTTTCCACTGCACTTTGGACGGAAAATGATGGCAGATATATTTCTAATTGTTTTTAATGGAAATTTCGCTCGATTCTAGAA
Organism: Thermobia domestica; assembly: GCF_964235325.1. Taxonomy (NCBI): domain Eukaryota; kingdom Metazoa; phylum Arthropoda; class Insecta; order Zygentoma; family Lepismatidae; genus Thermobia; species Thermobia domestica. The sequence goes on along the minus strand of NC_137462.1, from coordinate 130,283,775 downwards.
TCCACCATTGCAAAATTACTTCTATTATTCTCATTTATATAATTTTACCAACACAATAGCACAAGATTATTTTACAGCTTATAAATTGCAAGATGGTAATAGAGACCCATTTAACATATATGTATAGTTTAATAACAATGTTATTACTTCAAATGTTAACTAAGAAACGTAATTTATTTTTTCCTATATACAAAGAACAATATGTTTAAAACTTATTAAGTTATAAGGAAGTGTAACAAGATTATGTTTTCTTTAAATTGGGATATTGTTTCCTGCAACCCCTTGTAGCGCTGCCACTGTCTTGACTTTTCTTAAAGTGCTTTTCTATAGGTTTTGTTTACAGTTATATACAACTGAGTTTGCGGCGAATAATTGAGAGTTACAGTTTTTCCAACATATATATTTAGTTTACTCACAAGTCACGTTTTATTTTACGTTACAATAACTTACGTAAAACAGTTTGAATCTGTGACTGTTAATTATAATTATAATAAACCAATAATAAAATTACAATATAAATTACTTAAACAATAACATTTGATGAAGAAAATGAAATTACACGACAGGACTCAACCGAATCTTACATTTATCAGTCAAGTCCTTCATGTGAAGCTGACTAATTAAACCACTAATTAAGGAGTGCATATGTTTGCTAAACATATTTTACTTTAAAATTCTCGAAACCTAACTAATATTCCTGCATGTCTTGTAAGGAATTACAAAATAACGTCTACCGTCTTTTCCTCTTCCTAGGCTGCAGGACGAACATTAAATCCTCAGCCTCAACTAGGGTAAAGTTTCGAGATATTTCCCTCATTGAGGAAGCTCTATTCGATGTGTCTGAGTTGAAGAAAATTATAAGTAACTCAAGCAATGGTCGTCTTTTCACACAATTTTTGGTATCTATATCAGTCTAAAATGGAAGATTTTCAATCAACTGATAGTTTCTATACAACATCAAGTAAGTTATTGGCGTACGTAAGTGGTTACCTTATTGTATTTCTACCCAGTAAGCCCGGTTTCGACTTCCCCCACATGTCAGAAATTTTTAACACATTCCAATTTAGATTTCTATCCACTCTCAGTGTGATATGCAAGATTTTCTCATATGCAGAAGGAGAGAGATGCTTGAATGATTAGAATGACGGAAATGCAGTAGTTTCGTGAATGGAAACAAAAGGAATTCTTATTTCCTTAAATTTGTTCCAGATTTGTCCTTTCAGTTAATTTCAACCATTTTCAAACCCAACTATAATCAATGTTTTTTTTCCTTTCATATCACATGGAGTATACATGAAATAATACATTACATACACGAAACGGGTTATGTCATTAATATAAGACATTCATTAGGTTAAGTTGATTTTAGTTTAGTGTCCCGTTCAGCAGCGAGGCTATATGAGACGTGGACCTACTGATTAACGTGGAATCCGAACCACATGAGCTCCCGCCGGGAATCGAAGGCATTCATTAGGAAACACACTCCAAACAATAGATATGGAAAAATATTACGTGTGTTAACTTTACAGCAAAACCCTAATTTAGTGTTTCACCAGCTTACCAATTTTCGTCTTTTGGTTGAAATGTTACTTGTAAAGTGGGATGCATTTGTCTAGACGTTTGTGATCCCAGCAACAGTACTTGGACCCGACCTAATGAAGTTATAGCAGTGAGAGGAGAATTACATTTGCTGGTGACTGTACATCTTTAAATCTACACCTATAGAGAAATTACTGTGACATAGGAGAATAGGTTGTTTCCTTCATTTATCATATTTAATATTTGGATTGAACTTAAAGGAGTTTATATGTGTCATATACAACATTTAAACTAATGTGTTTTCTTAGTACCCTATAGTATTATAAGCTCTTTTCAACACATTCAATCTCGTATTCAATCTTGGTCGGTGGCGTGGGAGACCTAGGTTCGATTCCCGGTGGGACCTCATGTGGTTCGGATTCCACGTTAATCAGTAGGTCCACGTCTCATATAGCCTCGCTGCAGAACGAGCCGTTAAACTCAAAATCAACTCAACTCAATCTTGGTCGGATTTGAATTGCAGCGTATAAAGTAGCAATCCGACTAGAGTGGGATTTGAGCACGGAAAAAAATTATGTAGGACTACTTAACAAACAAGAATCACAGATGACTTACTTTAAGCAGTTACGTGTTTCAATGTTAATTCATTTTGTTTAAGGTATATTTTCAAAATTTTCTTTCGTCTTTGAATATCTCATCACATATATTTGTAAAGAGTGAGTTGTGCATGTAATTACCTTGTGTAACTATTGGTAGTGAAGGTAAATAATAATACAAGCAAGAGAAAAACTTGCAAATGTATCAGTAAAAATGAGGAATTAATAATTAGGATTAGTTAAACATATCTTGCTTTTATCTTTTAAAAATACTTTATTAGGCTATTATTCATATACAAAGCTAATATACGTATATTTTGTTTTCTGTTTTGGAATCTCTTCTTGGGTGCGTCACTTATTGTCAATTATTTGAATTGGTGAATGCGGAAAGAACTTGAGTCAATTTTTAAAACAATGAAATTTAAGTTATTAACTTTTCCAATTTTCTAGCAGGAGTGTCATTTGGGAAGAGTAGGAGAGCAGTTGTATAATAATAAATTGTATAATAATGTACTCAAAAAAGGTGAAATTCTGATGTTAGTGAACAATCTGCTTCCCCTCTACCCACCCTCCTTGCAAACTTTGAAATGACGCTATTATCTAGAAGTATACGCAACTTTGTGTATAGAAAGGATGTCGAAAGTATTAAAACAGCGTAAATGTAACACTGAATTAAAAGTTGAGTGCAGACAGGAAAGGAGTACTGAATTACTGTCTTTTTTTGTACTCAATGGCTAACTGTGTACAGTAAGCATTTTCTCGCGCTACGCTTAGTCTCACACGGAGAATATCAGCATCTCATCTGGTGTGTTATTTTGCGTTTGTTCTATAATAAACCGATAATATGTATATTAGTTGTAACAGTGAGAATAGAATCAAATCACAGTTTTGATGGTTAAACTGAAAACAAACGTAGAAGAGGATGATTAATGAATAGTGGTGAATAGTACCGTGAAGTGGGGGGAAGCGAGCGGGCGACGTAAGGGGGCGCAAAATTCGGGAGGAAAACAGAAAAGATATAAATCAAATGAAAGGAAAATATATATTTAAAAAGTGTTCAAAAATCAACGAAAAGCAGGATTTACTTTTGAAAATTTTCTTACGCTTTGCGCCAACAATGGTGGCGCTATTGACCTCACTTGCATGTACGGGGGCACCGACGTATACTCTCGCCTCGGGCGTTGACTTTGCACAGCAGGCTCTGGTAATGAATATAATGTAACGAAAAGAATTTAGTTTGTTGAAGTGGAAAACAGCAACAAACTATACTGAAAAAAAAAAAAATCATGTCGAAGAAGTAGACTGCCATGCAAATGTGCGCTGAACTGTGTTTTAAAGTATCAGTGCAAGTGAACCGTCAGGTATACTGACCACATTTTTAAAGATTCCCATTTAAAAAAAAAAAAAAAAAAAAACATCAAGACCAATACCTATAGGAACTTACAGAATGATGTTTGACTCCGGCCAAGGAATCTGAAGAGCTTTCTCTTAGTTCTATGTAAGAGTGTACATTTGTTGCGTGAGAAAATCGTGTTTGATTCCCAGTTGGAGTTTATGTTGTTCGAATCCCACTTTAAGTTGTAGGTTCATGTTTCATATAGCCTCGCTGCTGATTTCTGTGTCTTCGCTTATCAAACAGACAGTTACTGTATCTGTGTACTTACTTATCTAGATAATGCTATACTTATCAATAAGAAGATAATGTCTAATATTAAAAATAATCAGGTGCTTATGTGCCAAAAACCACCGTAAATGAAAAATTTCGGAATTATATCTTCCAATAGAAAACTGTGGCGTGACTGTCGTGCAGTGTTTCCTAGGATATTGCTTGCTATCTGTCAATTGCAATATTTCAATATTAAAAAGTATGTCAAATGTCAAATTATCTTACATTCTTTGACTACTGAAACAATAAAATTAGTGTAACTTTTCTTATTTAGATGCATTGTTTTATTTACCATTTGCGCAAGGAGACATTGTGTTTTTTTTCTTATTAATATGTTATGACGCTTAATTGAGTTGATTGCAGAAAGGACCTGAATCGATCTGTTAAATTTTGACCACTGTTGTAATTAATTACTAACTGATGAAAATATATCTTAAAAAATATATATTTAGGTACTCTTCGTAAGTAGATCAACTCTATGTTTTGAATATGATTATGAGAAGACTTAAATAGTTGTTTCTCTGTAATATCTCAAGAGTACTCAAAATATATTCAGATTCTTTCTGTAATCATCGATTCATTTAAGTTTTCACAGCGACATTTGATGTGCGTCTTAACCCAAAATTGTACTCTTCTAATTTGAGAGGAAAAATTGAGATGGTTAAGGCACATATAAGAACAAAACGCTCATTAAGTTGTCGTTTATGATTATAGTATTAAGACAAAAAGATATGGATCACAAGGGTTTTTGAATAATTATGTGAAAGTAATCGATGAAATTCAGAAATCGGAACGAAACATGGAGAAAAAACATGATTCTTTGCCGGTTTGAGATCGTTCTGACGAACTTTTCTGGACCTGAGTTAAGGTAACATTGCGCTATCTTACTCATCTTTTCCAGAGGAACAACACAGTCCTTTTTATTTGCTTATTTATTTATTTATTGAGAGATCAGTGTTTTAGCATTTTGATTTTCATTGATTAGTTGTCCCGCCCTAGAGTTCAGCTCGCTGTACAACTAGAGATTGAAATCGTAGTTTCTTATGCAGCTAGTGGTAAAAGTGGATCTGAAAAGGTTGGGGAATGCATGACTTCACGCCGTTCCCTGTATCTATCTTTACCCGTTGTTATTTTTTAGGAAGTGGACGGACACGGTTTCACCACGTTCCCCCCTCACTTTTACTCCTCTATACAGCCAAGCGATAGGGCAAGTAGCGACATCTATTCTGGTGACTCACGTACTAAGATGTTTGTTACTTTTGTTATTTTCTACGTTGTTATTTTTTTATAATTTCTAAGATTTGTGATTAACTACGAACAGGTAATATACAACAACAGGCCCGTATCCAATGGGGGTCTAGGGGGTCGGGCCCCCCTAAATTTTACTGCCTCCCCTAAATTTTCACCGTAGTCTTACAAATGAACAATAATATTGTAATGAACTACAATATGGTTGGATCGTGCCCCCACCCCCCTACATTTTTGGGCTGGCTACCAGCCTGTACAACAATATATGTCCATGTTTTACTAATTGAACATTTTTCAGTTTTGTTTTATCAGCGAAGTTCCAAAGAAACCACATATTTACATGCTACAAAAATAGAGCGACAGGCATTGCGAAAAAATATTGTTGATTCAAATATAGACCATTAGATAATGCCATTTATTTTATGCTCACCAATTACCATGTAAACATGACAAAGGATATTTGTAAGGAATCATCAAACCGGAACAATTAAAGTGTTCCGTCAAAAACCTCACGTTTATATGGTGTTTAGTTAGACTGCAGCTCATCACTTTTACACGTTACACTAAGTGAACAACGACGAAGGTCGATTTCATTAATTGCTTTCTGCAACATAAATAGCATTAATTGTGATTTTTTTGAGTTGTATCAGTCTAATGTACAACTAAAAATTTACAAAGAATTAACGAAAGAAATCCAAAGCCACGTCAAAATTAGTCATCATTAATCATTATTGTAAGTATTCTATTATTATTGGTTGAAGAAGACACTGGTCTAGACATAATGATGAATGGGAACAGTGGAACACTGCAGAAATACTCAATCTTACAAATAGTAAATGTGCCACTCCTAGGAATGTGTATCTCCTTTAGTAGAAAATAAACTATAAAACATGAAATCTGCAAGTTAAAAATGCAGTTTTCACATACACAATACATAAATACTCGTAAATAAATCATGTTCTACACTAAAATAACAACTACAGTAGCAGCATTACGTGTACACCGCGTGAAGAAGTTTGGTTTGTATGTCGTGGTATTTTCTCAATATTGAAACCGGAAATAGTACTAGATTTCTATCACTTCCGGTTTTAGTAGAGACATTAGAGTGGAGATTTAACATTCTTGGGACGCTTAATCGATTCCAGGAAACCGCTTCTCGCTACCTATTATTATTTTTATCCTGATCAACGTTAAAATCGGAAATGGTTGGTTTCTACCACTTCCGGTTTGAACATAATCTCCACCAACGATCTTGATTCCCAACTTTTAACCCTTTGCCTTCTTTTTGAAATTGATGGTGCTCCATGAAGAGGTTCTAGAGATGTTTTGTCTCCTGGATAGATGGACGGACAGGCAGAAGTAAACGAGTGACTGATCAACATGGAGGCTAAGCTTTGTTATAGATTGATCTTACAATTATGTCCGGCTCCTTGTTTCGTATCTGAACTGTCAGATACTTGTAACAGTGTCAATACATTTACAAATGCTCCTTCTTGCGAGCATGGCCATAATGAGCAGTAATGGTATCCGAGCGTTATAAGACAAGCTCCTCTCTCCCTTGTTGAACACAGCCCAGGCCCGTAGTCAGCCCAAAAATGTACTAGGGGGGCCCGGCTGAAGTCAGGGAGTGCCCGATCGAACCATATGATAGTTCATCACCATATTATAGTTCATTTGCAAGCCTACCATGAAAATTTTAGGGGTCAGCAAAAATTTAGGGGGTAGCCGGCCTCCTAGACTCCCCCTAGATACGGGCCTGACATAGCCCCAAGTTACTGAATCCTACGGTATGACGACAGCCAGGCAGAGTTTAACACAATCCAGGGACCCCAGGATGTCCCGAAATCTGGTCCTACCTACCTACTTGTCGTTAAAAAGCACCAAGAGGTACCTCCCAGACACAAAACCTCCATCTCTCAGACCCAAGGGTATACTTTACTCCTCGTTTGGGAAGAATCCCTTCTTGGTAGGAACGATAAGTTATCAGGTACTGCCTATCTTATTTTACGGAAGAGGTACACCGCACATTATTAGGGGCCAATGGTTGATACAGTCTATATACACTAGGCAGATATTCCCATTTGGGAGGCACCAATCGCTCCCCTCCTGTAGGGGCGGATTTAATAACCTTCCTTGAAAATTCCGGTGGTGAGGTACAAAGTACGCACCCGAGTTCAGTGGTTCCTGACCCGTTTGAGAGACTGGCAGTCTCTTTTGATTTCTTATCTCCCCGGTAAAAGATCCCATTACCATCCATCTATGTCCATTATCACACTTCATTGCCCTATAAGGAAGAGCAATGCCCTTGTACAATAATGTTTCAATCCTCCTAAATGGGCACACTGATTAATCATGTATTTATGAGGAAAATTTGACTTACGACTCAAGTGACCTAGGGTGCCACCCCTTTCTCAGAACGAGCTTAGGACCAGTTGGCAAAACAGCTCTTTAAAGTTATAAATTCTTATTGGCAACGAGCGACCAGTTTTTAGTGCCATAAAAGCCTGATTTGTTTGAAAATTAAGCATGAAGAATAATACCCATATAATTTGTTCCACATAAGATCTGTCAGTTACCATATTTTCTATCTTTGCACATGTTTTTCCCCATTTAAACGTTAATGATATTGTAGAAGTTTACAATAATTGAGTCATCCAAGTTCCAACATGGTTCTTGTCAATTTACAGAAAATCCCAGAAAACGGAGAAAACAGTAGAATTGATGCATTTTATAGAACTGTAAATACTATGTGAGAATGTTCACGTTTTTCACATGAACACACTGAGGTATTCCTAGTTTTACAAAACATGCAATCTTACATTTTTAAAAAAAAAGTTTTCTGGGATTTTCTGTAAATGGACAAGAGCCGTTTTAGAGCTGGACAACTCAATTATAAGTTTCAATATAAAGAATTGAATCATATGCCAATGTGTCTTCATCCCACTTACAGTGTTTACACAACGGGCTCTCTTATATACACAATAATAACTTCCTGGAGCCAATGATGTATGCTGTACGTAGTTTCTAAAGCAAGAGATAATTATGTACCTACTCTCGTGACTTTATGTTCAAAAGAATCGTGAAATAGTTTGTAATCGGTTTATCATACACCGTGATCCAACTCTTATGGAAATCCATTCAATGGACTCAAAGTTAGAATAGATTATAACAAGACTTCTTTCTTGTAGTATGTACTGGTATATAGTACTGTTATGTATCTCAGGTTTAGGGTAAAGTGAGAATTCATGCATAATTGAAAAAGAACAGCATGCATAAAGTAGCATTGACGTGATAATGTTAAGAATGACACCGTATGTAGTTGGGTACCTTGTGTATATTACCAGACGAGTTATAAAATACATTACTTAATATCGGTAATATTAAAACACAATTATAAACTGTGCTACCAAAATAACAAAAAACCTTGAAATATGAATTTACTTAACTTATAAAATCGCATTGCAACACATTTACCTCAAGCCCGTAGCCAGAATACTAAGACAGGAGGAGCACAGTTCAATTTGAGAACCACCGTCAGCAGGTTACGTACAGACAGCGATGCTGTAATTTCCTCATGAATAAATAGAACATGTCATAAAATTCCACTTGCGTCTGTGGCCTTCTACAAGCAACGGAGCACTTGATCTCTGAGTGCCTTGTTTCGTAGTCCAGCGGTTTCTTCCAAGACACTTGTAGGTTCTCAGAAGGACTTTCCTGGACTAATTAAAATAAAAAATGAAAAATGAAAATTTTAAGTTTTACGTCCCACGCTTTTGTCGATTAGGCTAAAGCGGACAATGATGAGAAATGAATGAAGTGGTGGAATGAAGAAAGTGGGAGGAGACGGGAGAACCCCGGGAAAACTCACGCAGACGGTGTTTGTCCGCCACAAAGTTCACTTGGCGCGAGCTGGGACCGAAGCAAGGACCCCATGCACCAGAGGTGAACGCTCTACCACTGAGCGATCGCGGCTCCTATGGATCAATGGATTTAAGTCTTAACTATTTCTCGTTGTAGCTGTCTTTCCTTTATTTCTGTTATGTTTTATTTTCTTGCATTGTACCGTACTCATAAGTAATAAATTTAAAAAATCCCTCTTTGTCGAAGTTATTCAACCAGCCAAAGCAACAAGAACTAGATATTTTTGAGAATTTCATATTACTTGCTAGTAAATAGGTAAATAAAATTACACAAAGAAGTTTCTTATAAACATATATTTAATTTCGTATAAAAGTGTAAAAAAAAATCCTACAGAACAACAACTTTTCAGTACAAAAAGTACATAATTATACAAACAATAAACAGTGGATAAATCGATGTCCCGCATCAGTTATAATGCATCATTGATGTAGGTTTAGCAGCTATTTCACCTTGTGATGTTTTTCATTAGCCGTAATCTGTTGAGAAATAAGATTTAAGAAAAGAAAAATAAATGTTAAAATATTGGATTTTAAGACAAACATGACAAAACAGATAATAGTACAATTCAGCAATACACAAATCATCTAAATTAAGTTTCGAAAATGTCGCAAGTGAAATAATAATAATAATAATAATAATAATAATAATAATAATAATAATAATAATAATAATAATAATAATAATAATAATAATAATAATAATATATGAACTACTACTTTAGACTAGTGGTTCACAACCTTGTAGTACATATCTCTTGGACCCTTCTTGGACCCTCATAGTACATAATAGTACATATCTCCCCCCTTCTTCCCAATTGTTAGTCAAACATTTTTTTTTTTATATATATATATCTGACTCCTGCGATTTCGGATGCAGTATTGCATCCTGAAATCTTCAACAATAATAATATCCTTATTCTCACCAATTTAAATGTATTTCAGCAAGATTTTTTTTTAGTCTAGCGCTAAATGGTCGAGGCAGATGATCAATGAAAGCGAATAATTGTGAAATTAAATTATTTGTGATGATCTATCGCGAATCGAAGATCACAAGGGCAAGCGCTAGACACTAGACCAACAGGAAGGCCCGCAAGACTTCTGCATACTATTGTAATCCAGTACTTTTAGTATTCTTTTCTACAGCTTAATTCCTAATTAAACCACAGTTCTTAATCTTAATCAATACTTTGTGTTTGTACTGTATTTAATTTAACGCATTTTTGTTACAACATTCGTAACTTTTATAACTATGAATGTAGTTTATTTCTGTCAGTAGTTTGTGATCGCCTTGCTTGCTTCTTACGAGCCACATGTTGGGTTCAGAGGATGCTGCGTCCTTTTCAGTAGCAAGGTCATATGAGGCATTGACCTACGGCTTAATGTAGGATCCAAACAACATCCGCCGGAAATTGAATCAGGTCTCCCGAGCCGATTACCTCCAGGTTGGAAATGAAATCTTTCAGTTTTACGTCCCACGCTTATGCCGGCTAGGCTAAAGGAGACGGTGATGATGAGAAATGAATGCAATGGTGGAATGAATAAAGCGGGAGGAAATGGGGGAACCTCAAGGAAGTCTATTCATACGGTGTTTGTCTCCCTCAAAGTCTACTTGGCGCGAGCTGGGATTGAACGAGGGACCGCACGTACCAAAGGTGAGCATTCTACCACTGGGCCATCGTGGTCCCAACCCCAGGTTGGAAACCACTGTTTTAGACAATTGTTGTATTTAGACCTCTACCGAGACTGCTACTAGACAATGCTGGAGGTTTCCTTCCAATAATCCTAGTATAAATCTCATGGGCTACCTACTCATTACTGACTGAAGACAGGGCCTAATATCCACAAAACTTTTTTTTCTTTCTACAAAAGATAGTTCAGCCAAATCGTATTTTCACCAAATTTGTCCGATTCATAAACAACGTTACTGAAATAAGTATTATTCTCATTGATTGAAGTTATTATTCAGTATATGTGTTTACTAATTTGTGTTTCAAAGAAAATTAAATTAACTGAACACTTCTGATAAGATAACAAAATAAATAGGAAATTCAATAATGCAGCCTTAATCTAATCAACATCATCTAGTCGCAAGCTTATTATGTGCTTTTCTTCTCCAGTGGTTGGAAAGTTACATTGTCTGCTCAGTTATTAGGTACGAGAGTTTAAAAAGATTAACAATCCTATTTTCAGATTAACACAATATGACTTACAATTAAAGTTTCTTTTAAGGGCCTTCACTACATCGAAATTAAACTACCGCTAATTTTAGAGTTTTTCTGTAATATCTTCAAAATAAATAAAAAATATTCGAAAAGCAGAAACGTAGTGAACTAGACAATATGATTTCGCATGTGATACCTTTACCACAATTCACCTATCTGTTTTTGGTATGCCGCTATTTACAGAACCCGCAAAAAAAATGCTAAATCTATCTACAGTTGCAAATCGAAAGCAGATAGATGAGTTGTGATAACGGTATCAGATGTAAAATCTTATTGTCTAGTTCACTACGTTTCTGCTTTTCGAATATTTTTGTTTGTTTTGAAGATATTACAGATAAACTCTAAAATTAGCGGTATTTTAATTTTAGTGTAGTGAAGACCCTTAAAGTCATAGGTCTACTTTTAGAAACGGCAAAGTTTCAGATTTCATTCTTAAGTTATTATAGACCTACTACATTATGAATTAGTCAACAAATTTCAGTAAGATAATAATATAGATAGGTAGTAGAACATTTTATTTCAAATAACCACTCGTTGTTATTGTTTATTAATTCTATAATATTTTTACATCGGTAATCTTTGATAGGGCAGGTTCATATCAAGTCTTCAAACACAGTTAATAGCAGTGGTGACGATAATGACCCTACAGACAATTCTGTGCGGGGAGGGTGTAACTTTCTCGTAATGATTTTTCTTTTATAATGAGGATTTTATGATTGCGAACGAAATTGCATTTTCCTTCATCCTTGCGGTATTCACATTATAGATATGAATGGATTCATTAAATACAAATTTATGTTTAAATCTAATTTTTATAGAAAGTTCGTCCAAATGCAAACTGAAGAGTTTCTTTCTTTCTTTCTTGTAAACTTACACAGACTCTTCAGTATTTGGATTTTTGACACTCTACATCAGTGGCGGATGTATCCCGGGGACGTGGGGGCCTAGGTCCTCCAGTTTTTTGAGTGTCAAAGATAATTGAAGTTATTATTTATATATTTTTGAAAGTTTATGATAAATTTATGATATACCTATCATAGTTTGAGGTCTGTCTTGCCCCTTCGCTTTTTACTTTCTAGATCCGCGGCTGCTCTACATTTAATTACATTTTGGGTGCTGTACGAGATATTTAAACCATCTTTGCTTAGAGGGTAGATCGTAACTAGAATTATTAACAAATCACACTTCCTGTTGTTTATTTCAATTAGTTATTGCGCTCGAGTTTTCCTTCTGTTGTACACTATAAGTTAAAATTGTTTAATTCAAAGCTCGTAATAGTTCACATTTCATACTGTTTTTAATTTACCTATCAACTAACATGCGGTTACACAAGTATAAAATATGATTAATATTCTGGTATCTAAATATGATTTCGACAAGGAACGTACGCAGGGAATGGTTCCTGAAGGGTCCGGACACCTTCACCCATGAAATCTCCTACTTTTATGTAATTTTAGTCTAATTTTAAGGGTGATTTTTACAAATTTAAATATAATTTATCTACATTGAATGAGGACTCCCCCGAAAATTCTTTAATTTTCCCAAAATAAGTTCCTGCATACGTCTCTGACTACGGCCCTTGTCCTAATAGTAAACAGCAAGAAAAAAATATTTTCAGTATTATCACTATTTATTTTGATAGTAATTAAAATTAAACAGTACAGTTTAAGCTGTAATTAAATCGTCATGCAATATATTAACTGTACAAATACACAAATATTCATGTTCATATCTAAATATGGTTACGACCATTGTGATTTTTGAAATAATTTGATTGAAATGATGCAGTCTTTGAGTTCGAATTAAATTGCCAGAAGATTTATAAATCTGCAAATTGCTTGCACGCTAATAATATCTATTGATGCTAGTTAGGCGACACCTATTAACGTAAATATTTATTATTGGGAATTAACGTGTCTGTCTTTTAAAATTATGATTAGGATTTTAGATTTCTGGGCTATTGGCATCTTGGCCATGTTAGCCCGTCACGTATGAGGAATAAGTCCCTTTCTTGATCGCACTATCCGAGGAAAGGTAAGGAAGGAAGCGACCTGGGATCTGTAGGTTAGGTACCATCCTGGCATTTGCCTGGTGTGAATGACGAAAAACCCACGAAAACCTCACTCAGGATGGCTGGCCTGATAAAGCTCTTACACTTTTTCGACCTGGTGTCCCCATCGGAAATTGAACCCGAGTCACTTACCAAAGGCGAAAGTATTAGCAACTACATTATGCGAGGTCACATGTTTGTCTTTTATAAATAATGTAATTACAATTTAGTAAAAAGATGGAAAACAAAATGTACGAACTTACAAGAAAAAATAGTTTGTCTTAGCTTTCCGAACTAATTAATGCTTTTTCCTTTACCTTCCTATAAATTGTTATGTCGTCTCTTCAGCATACGTCATATTTTACTACAGTTTATATTTAGGTAATGTTAGATATTTTGCTATATTTAGCACACTATATAAACTGATTTGTTTTTCAATTGGATTATGTACCCCTCCAAAAAAAGAAAAATGGGCAGCTTTAAGAAGGTTTACGAACTTCGTCTCGTAACCCAGCAACTTATAGGATCTAAAGATTCTTCTACAATCACTACACTAGCGTAGAACTCACTACACTAGCATTAAGTTAGTACTATTCTCTGTAATTTCTTTATTGATTTCCGCGAAGTAAAGTTGCTTTTATACTTCTAACTATAGCCTAAACTTCTTTGGACTGCTAATACAATCTTCTGTTGGCATGCTAAATTGAAAACGCTGTATAATTTTTTTTTTTTTAAACAAGTAAATTGTTAAAATAATAACGTTCTTCAAGCTTTATCATGATGCATTGAAATAGTTAATAAATAAAACATACAAATTATTGGTTAAATTTAAGTTATTGCTAGATGAACATTTAAAGTTGAGTTCAAATTAAGTGACCATTCATCTTTTCTAACAATTTTTCAAGTATATAAAATGTTTTTATCAAACAACCTTCCATTTTTTATTTCTCATGTACAAGTGCAAATGTTATATTTACTGAAAGTATGACGTCATAAAAGTTATGTTTGTAACTTTTATCAGTCAATAAATAACATTGACTCTACATAAATAACATTGACTCTACCCTGATGTAGACTCTACATTAAAATTTAATTGAAAGATAATACGTACCTTGACATCTATTAGTAGCCGTAAGTCTTAATTCCTGGTCCTATTGTAATACTTGGTGTGGTGGATATTCTTTGTGCAGCAGCTGCAGCTTCTTTCGCTACAGCAATTCTTCTGGCTGCAGCTGCTGCTTCTTTCGCTGCTGACACTCTTTGTGCAGCTAATGCCGCTTCTCTTGCTGCGGCAGCACGCTGAGCTACAACAGCTGCTTCTTTTGCAGCAGCAGCTTTTTGTGCAGCTAATGCCGCCTCTTTAGCTTCTGCTACTCTTTGCGCAGACAATGCTGCCTCTTTAGCAGCAGCTACTTCTTCCTGTGCAGCTGCAACTGCTTGCTTTGCTATAGCAACTCTTTGTTGTGCTGCGTTTGCTGCTTCTCGAGCGGCCGCTGCCTCTGAAGCAGTTTGAGCAATGTCAAAACTGGGAGTTGATGGAACGTTTATAATTGGTGGCGGTGGTGGAACGTGTGCAATAGGACTGGGGCCAGGAGGGAACGAGGCAGACTGCCATGGATTAACAAATACTGCTGGGAAAGAAGGTACTGCTCGTGGTATCACAGCTTGAGTAAAACTTGGATAAGATTGAGGAAATGTCACGAATTGTTGAGGAACGAAATTCCACCCGGATGAAGGAAAAGAATTACTCGGAAATCCACTGCCTCCTCCAAAACCTAAACGTACTCCCCTTTTTGGCTTTCCATGCTTCTCGATCTTCGCAATAGCAGTAGAAATGAGGATCATTTGAAGTAGGAAGACCTGAAACCAAAGAAATATCTTTTTTATATGAAAAAGGTAATCGAAACTACAGTACATAATTGAAATTTAACACATAAATATACAAGAATCTTATAATTTACTATGCATGTAGAAATTTATGTAAAAGACTTCATAAGAGATGTATGAGTCTTTCTAAATCAAAACAATTTAATTTTGGCTCTCGGTTTTTTGTACCAAATTTTGTGTCCGTGAGTACAGCTGAGGCGTTCCGAATAGTAAGGACAAACTCAACGAAGGTTTGTTTCTTGAAAAAGCGCTCTCGACGACCAGGGTTGAAACTTAATTAAAAACCGGTATTCCGCTATGTGCAGTATCGTGTCATGAATTCTTGTAGCTCAAGGAAACAAAAGTGAAATTACGTATTTGGGGATTTAGAACTAACAAGTCCATCTCAGGATTTTCGTAAACTAAAATCTTTAGGGTATAATGACATGGGTTGCCTAACAAAATAAACTTGAACATTTTTCAAGAGAAAAAGATTGTAATGTTAGAAGGTGAATGAGACAGGAATGGAACAATCAGCGATCATCCATTGATTGTGCTTTCAGTGTATTGACACATATACTTTGAAACATGAAATTTGGGCTGTGGACAGACAGATAGCCTGAGCAAAATTCGACGTTGAGGCAACGGAATCAAGGTTAACCCAAATCCCAACATAACAAAATCATCATTGACATTTGTAAAACAATACACATTGTACGTATATTAATGTGCTTTTCGAAATTACTGAGGTGAACAGTAACATCCCCGATTTCGTCTAAGTCCAAGTTCATCTTCCGTCGGGATATGGGGGAGGGAGATGAAGTATGGAAAATGTTGAAAGTGACCGAGATTAGTGTACAATCATAGTTTTTCGGGGTCGCTAAGCTGATTGGTTACAGTCCTGTTGACATTTAAGCTCAAGTTTAGTCAAGAATGTGGATGTTAGCAGTTTCGGAAATCGACATTGGCAACGCCAAAGGTATTGCTCGTTATTATTTGTTCTAATATATTTTTTTAAAATCTAATATTGTGCATAAAAATTAATCTTCCTGTACAAAGTTGGACACTTCAGCTGGTACATAAATATATTATAAATGATTTGTTCGGCAAAATAAAAACTACCAACCATATTAGAGTGGGAAAGAACGACATGCTTTTTGATATTAAAAAGTTAGTTTCTCTCGATTTTCTCGAAAACCACGCACGAGAATTTGACATAAAGTGCGTAATTTTCATCAGATCGATGTTGAGTTAGGGTTGCCAGATTTTGTAAGCGAAAAACCAGGATACCAATGTCAGGCTATATATAAGATCAGGGTTCCTTCTCATTTCGTCAGAATCAATTAATTACCTGTCATTTCCAGGTTAGTACTCACAATTTTCCAGTTCATTCTATATATAGTTAACACAAATGGAGCCCCTCAAGGGATATATAAAGAATGTGAAAAGGTAACATAAGAAGAGCTGCATGGTGTCCCTTATTCCGAATTCCGATATTTTGTGTTTAACAGGTCCAAAACATTGCGCAATTACGACACACTCTCCCATTTAGGATTGAAGAAATACTTTTTTCCTTGTTGCGTCATCATTTGAGTCAGAAATATTACCTTCCGGCTTTAGGTAAGACATACTACTTCTTCCGGGTTGAATTTTTTTCAATCTGAAGAACGAAAACCGGGACAAACAGGCATTCCGAAAGCCTTTTTATTTGGGACAGTTGATTATTTTATTGAAAACCGGGACTGTCCCAGAAAACCGGCAACTCTAAGTTGAGTTGGTTTTGAGTTTTACTCCCCTTTCACCAGCGAGGCTATATGAGACGGAACCTACTGTTTAACGTGGAATCCGAACCACAGAGCTCCCGCAGGGAATCGAAACCGGCCAAAGGTGCGTACGTTAACCACTTAGTCACGAAGGAGCTCTCAGATCAATGCCATCTCATATCAATTGATATATGATTTATCTTTAGACAATATTATATTTTAACAAACAGTTACAATAGTTAAAGAGCTATCATAGTTTGGCATTTAAAAAATTAGTTTCTCTCGATTTTTTCGAAAAGCACACACGAGAATTTACCATAAAGTATGTAATTTTGTTCAGATCGGTGTCACCTACAATGTATTCATGTATGCCTTATTTTTATACAATATTGTAGTTAACGAACATTTATCACAATATTAACTATATCTCATCAATCATATCGTTATCCTTCCTTGCTACGGGTTAGGGAGAGGAAAAACAAAACTACCTGGATGTCAGAATCTGGATGTGAAATTGTTAATTACTAGAGCAGGTTTCATGTCATATTTAGTTAAAATGAAATATGTTCATTTAAATTAACCAAATAAGGCAAAACTAACGTAAGGACAAATGAAGTTTGTGCGTAGACTAGTGTTAACTTTGAACACTAATACTGTGGACCTCGAATATCATATTAGAATGTTGCTCGTATAATTTCCGTCCCTAACTTAGAACAGGCACGTGGTATAATTGGAACAACAATAATAAAAAAGAAGTAAAGGTATCAGGTGTGAAATAACACATAGCACGTATTTACTCACGTGCATCCTGTGTTTTGCTGCAAATTGCTCTCAAGTTCTTGGAATATCACCCACAGTAATTCATTGGCTGTTACACTGCACTTAACATGGAAATAAATTCATGATAGTTCGTGAAGTTTGTTCCTATCGTCGGTTTTGTATATCCAAAAACGGGTAGATCAATTGGGAGATGGTCAACTCGGGAGGTGGTGTCGCTGAGCATCGAATCCGCAACCATTTTTGATATATACAAACAGTGTTTATTCCCAAGGAAAACGAACAAACCTGGTTATATAGCTCCATATGCGAAAACCTGAGCCTTAGTAGATTCACAAAAGGCAGGGAGAGGGAGAATATTTATCGGGATGGGACTAACTCGAGTTCAGCAGCTTACATTTTTGACTGTTTATTTTTGAACATACCTTTACCTAGGACTGACTCACTGATCAAACCGGGGGCCGCGGTGGTTCTGTGGTAAAGCGTTCACCTCTGATGTATGGAGTCCCTGGTTCGATTGGAACTCGCGCTATGTGAACTTTGTGGTAGACAAACACCGTGTGCGTGGGTTTCCTCGGGATTCTCCCGTTTCCTTTTCTCATACTCCCGTTCTAATGTTTTCCTTTTCTCATACTTGATTTACAAGAGAAGAAATATGTACTATTCACTAAGAGCTTCAAGGTGTAGTGGCGGATCTAGAAGATAAAAACTGGGGGGCAGCAAAAACCCAGATTATGATATGTATATCATAAGTTTATTATAAACTTTCAAATTATATAAATAAAGCTTAAATTATTTTTGTCACTCAAAAAAACTGGTGGGCCTAGGCCCTCGGACCCAGGCTAATCCGCCACTGTTGAGGTGTTAGAATTTCGTGCGAGACTTCGAATTGAGATTAATTCTATAGGAAAGATGCAGAAATAGAAATCCAAATTGACGCAGTAGTACGTGAGGGTATATTTTAGATTATCTAAACAAACAAAAACAAGTTTCAGAGAGGGATGAAAATGTTCGTAAGAGAATACAGGTCACAGTCCTTACCTACTGCCCTGGATGTCAATATAGCTTCCATGTCACCCAGAGGTTGTCAACACTTTCGTCTTAATACGGCATAATCATGGTCAATTTTCCAAAACGAGTACATATAGTTTGTGTCCAACTTTATGTTGTAAGCTTCGTAACAACAACAACAACAAAAAAAAAAAAAGTGTCAAATACAGGTTGTCTGTTATACACTAATTCTATTATAATACAGTGACTTGATCTATTATGTGATAAGACTACTCTCCCCTCTTTATGTTATCAAAGTGATTAATTATTTTTGTATGTGGCTGTGAGGAAATATAGCGACGGGGGGAGAGGCTGATCTAGTCCGCGGCCGAGGGACTAGACCCCTCAGTTTTTGAGTTACAAAACTAATTTAAGCTATTATTTATATGTTTTTGAAAGTTTATAGAAAACTCATGATATATCTATCACAGTCTGGCTTCTGCTCCCCCCCCCCCAGTTTTTACATTTTAGATCTACCACGGAGAGGGAAGCGGTAAAATGAGGGCCTGGCCTCCAAAAGTCCTCTTAGCCTCACCAAATGAGGTTCGCCTGTTATATATTCAATAAAATTGTTTAAATACTTACAGCAAATGAAGATCGTTTATAATACGTAGAATGTGAAAGAAAATTAAGAAAAAAAACAAACAAACAAATCAAGATGTTAAAATAACTAAAACAACTTGAATTAATCATCCACTTTGTACTTTCATTTCCTTAACTGGATGCACCATAGTTGCAAATTTATTACTACGCTATTACATGATAGTATATAAGATTCATCCCATAAGCTTTTTCATTTAGTATTTTTTTTAATCATTTACATCTAGTGTTGATTTCCGTTTTTCTCCGCGGGGTGGGTGGGGGAACTTCAATACAGCGGGGGTTAAAAGTAGTATTACGGAAATATTGGGAATCTACATTGAGCACGAAAGGTAATATGGTCTCGAGGAAAATTTCCCCGGGGTCATCCTTTGAAATCATCACTGTTAATATCCATATATACATACTTAAACAAATGGACTTCCATAAACAGCTTTCGTTTTCTTATGTTGTTTATTCGTATATTTCCTACAACCTGTGATTCTATCTTGTGCATTATCAAGATCCATGTTTCCAAGAGTTATTAATCCTTTCCTAATCATTTTGGTTTCCTTTTAGTATGTAAAACGGCAGACCGCTTGAAAAAGTCGCCCCCTCCTCCCCTAGAACACCTTGCTGGCTACACCACTGTATGCAGGATAGACAATGAACTTTAAACAATGAGATGTTTCCAGAAAGTTTTATGATTCCGCGAATTATTTCTTTGAATAACCTAAATACGCTCTTATTGTATGGATATCATACAGTATAATTCTTTTTCAAAATATTTTGATACTCTCAATTTCACATTCTAATTTCAAGACCACTTATGATATTCCTTTTCACATGGCAAACCTATAATTTAAAACGCGTTAATGTATAGGTATGTTGTAATTAAGAAGATTCAAAGCTAATTTTACTGGTTGTTCATTTAGTGAGTTTTACACAAAGAATGACTTTTAAATGTATTATAAATATGTGAAATCATAAAATAATTTAAGCATATGTGAGATTGTATATTTGTGTAATAAGTTGTCGGCCAACTTTGATGTCAAGTCAAGTAAAAGAAATTTTAAATTTCGCGAGTGTGTGTGTTTACATGATCTCATTGTAGGCTTAACAAAAAAAAATCTGAATGCATATAAACAGGAAATTCATACCTTAAATATTTAGTGCATCGTTTAGTCATTATAAATGTAAATTAGTTCATTAAATGTCGATATAATAATGGGAAGCTACCATAAAATATTGTTGTGTATTTTGATTGAGAACTTCTATTGTACTTAAATAAGTTTACTTTAAATGAGTAAAGGCAAACATAATTTGTACTCATGAATATATGTACGCTAAATGAACTTTGAAAAAAGAAAATGTTTTAAAGGAAATTGACCCTTTTGTTTGGACCTACAGGACTATTGTAGATATTCAAGAGCTCGCTGAAAAAATGTCTCTAAAGAAAATAGTTGTAGTGTCATGTGTACACTTAGTGAAAGAGTTTGTTTCTACCGAATAATATTTTTTCTAAATTAATATTGAAACCGGAAGAGGTAATTTCTATCACTTCTGGATTTCGTAGAGAGATTAGAGTGGAGCTGAAATATTCTTGGGACGCGTAACAGATAGCAAAGAACCATTTCTTGCTAAATACTCCCGTTTCTACTTAATAGTAATCAACGTTAAAACTGAAAATGGTTGCCTTCTGTTGGATGAATCCACGTCCATTAACGAACTCCATTCCTCACTTATGAGTCTTTACATCCTGGCACCATCAAGTAGTTCTTGAGTTCCTTTCTATTTCTTTGTCTCCCGGATGGACGGACACAATTTTTTTTTTTTTTTTTTTTGGTCTCCCAGACAAACAGACACACATTTTTGTCTCTCGGACGGATGGACACATATTTTTGGCCTCCCGGACGGACGAATACACATTTTTGTCCTCCTAGACGGACAGACAAACATTTTTTGTCTCCCAAACTGATGGATGCACATTATTTTGCCTGCCGGAAGGACGGACACACATTGTTTTGTCTCCTGGACAGATGGACGGACACACATTTTTTGCCTCCCGGACAGACGGACACTAAAATATATAAAAGAGTTTTAGTAAACCAAACTCCTTAAAAGCTAATGTTTTTCCTTGATATTTTTAGATGTGAAATGTTGATCTTTTTTAAAAAACATTTAAAAAATAACAATACATTCCACCTTTATTTGACCATTATAGTTCGAAAAAGAAAATCCAGTTACTGTATTCAGCAGGAATAAAACACTTAAAAAATGGACAATAAAAAAAAATTGGTTGTTCGGAAGGAAATAAAATGGGGAAATCAGTGAACGGATTGACTTTGCTTGTTCCAACAAATTATTTGTAGATCTATTACAGTAACGTTTAACGGCAAGTTTGTTTTAGTAAAGAGTTAACAATAACTGCTCTGAAAATGTAATAGTTAGGTTTTGTGGAACATAATTCTGATTTCCAATTTATGCATAAAGTAGATATTGTGGAACAGAATTCTGATTCACAATTTATGCATAAAGAGGATTTTGTGGAACAGAATTATGGTTTACATTTTATGCATAGAGTAAAACTTCAGTTCGTATCATCTAAAGGCACATTTTTATAAAGAATCATAGTGGAACAAACCTACAATTCAAACAGGAATACAACAGTAATGAAAGAAGATTCTCTGAATAATGAATTCGTATTAAAGTAACAGCATACCCAAGATGTCTGTGTATGACTTTAATTTTGTAAACTGAATTCATATTAGTTTCGGGAGCATTACTCAGGGAGGCCAAAGGGGGTATTCGCCTTCCCGGATTTTGAGAAATACACATTTTTAATTAACTGTATATTAATATACTAAATAAAAAGACGTAAACTTCTTATATGAATGGAGAATCTTGGTCCCTTTACCAAAATCTGAAATGACGCGGCCGATCAGGTTCTAAGAGAATATCTGAAACTCAAAATAAAGTGTTTTCCGAACAGAGGATGAAATTAAGCGAAATTTAGTACCCAATCTAAAATAACACTCTGATATTTAATATGAATAAGAAAACCATTTAAAAAGATTTAAAAGAGAACCGATTTTTTGAAAAGCCAGGTTTTATTTTTAAAATGCTACATCTCCTAAAACCAGCTAATTGGTATCTAATGCAAAGGAAGGAAGATGAAATAACCTAGGCGCTCAGGGCAAGAATTAAAGAGATCTACCAACGCTTCTCCATTTCTCCCAGTAAATTTGGGTCTCAAATACAGTACATTATAGCGCCATTCACATATAAAAGATTGAAAGTTAAAGACGGCTTTAGTTGGACGACTTAAATGTCTAAGTAATAGCACCGATTATGCGGCCAATCATTTGGTCTAAATTCTAAAGAATAAGAGTTGACATAAGGCCCATAAGGCCCATGTTTGGTTGTTGTTTTTGATTGCAGTTTAGTGTCCTTTTAACAGCGATGCTATCTGAGACGTGGAAGTATAGTTTAACGTGGGATTCGAACCAGATAAGCTCCTACCGAGAATCGAACACAGGTCTCCCGCAAGAAAGGTACGTACGCTAATCACATAGTCACGAGGGAGCTTAGCCTAATTTTGGAGTCATTGATGTTTTCAATATATATATATATATATATATATATATATATATATATATATATATATATATATACTTTTCATTTGTGAAATACTTCTTTTTTTATCTTTTAAGACTAAAGCCATACCTAGCTTCGATTCCTTGTGGGAGAACCTTGAAATTTCAAAGCATTGCTGTGGTTCGAATTCTTGATTTAATTTGATTCTGAGTTCCCTTTCAGCATCGAGGCTATAAGAGACGTGGATCTACTGATTAACGTGGGATACGAACCACATGAGCTCCCGCCAGGAATGGAACACAGATCTCCCACGTCAAAAGCGCGTACGCTAATCGCTTAACCATGAAGGAGCTTTCGGAATCTACCTGAAGCTAAACGTCCATGTCTTATATATCCTTACGCTGAAAGGAACTCGAAAATACAATCCAACCAACAAACCTCGCAGATCTAAGAGTCCCGTAAAGTTTTCACACTTTTAAAATCTAAGTTTTTACTTATTTATAAATACTTGTGACCTCTTACTTCAAGTTTTTGTCTTATGTCAATAAGATTATTTTGTTTATAAATATCTGTGGACATTACTTGCTTTTATAGCCTTGAACTTGTCGTGTTTGAGGGATGACGTCCCTCGGCGAGCATACTATCCGGGGAAGGAGGAAACCATGAAAGGAATGGGGAAGGTAGATAGCGGCCTGCTAACGTGTCTGCTAGGTACCATCCAGCCATTTGACCGGTATGAATGAGATAAACCCAGAAAAGTGAGGATGGCTGTACTTGAGGAAACTGTTATTCCCTTTCGACTGAGTATTACCACTGGGATTATGACAATAAGAGTTTAGTACATCTATTTTCTTATAACAAATATATTTAAATCATTTTCTAAGTGAATAGTAACGGAAATAGTAGGTAAAGGGTACAAAATGCCCTTGCCCTATTACTAATCTTAATTTTAGGAAGTATATTTGTTTCTGTAATCGTAATGAACTGACAAAGTGTTTGATAAGTAATCAGCTGATGACTATATACAACATTGCTATTAGTAGTGCAAGTGTGATACCCTACTATTTTATATAGCTCTTGTACAATATGTTTTTTCTTTTCTTTTTTTAAAAAGGAAACACGCAATTTATACTTGAAAATTTTACGCGTTGCTTTCTGAAAAATAAATCAGATAAACACTTAAAATTGGAATTGACAATGTTTACTTGTTAATTGAAATACATTTTATGTTTTGAAAGTTTTTTCCTTCTCTTGGTCTATGTGAATTGTGCTTACGCTTGGTAGTGAAACGGTTAAAAAAATCTGCTAAATATAGTAAAGACGATCACGCGTAACGCACATTTTTGAATGAATGAGGTTGCGTTTATAACAATATTTTAAAAAATGAAATGAAATCTTTGAGTTTTACGTCCCACGATTATGCCGGTTAGGCTAAAGAAGACGGTAATGATGAGTAATGAATGAAATGGTGAAATGAAGAAAGTGGGAGGAAACGGAAGAACCCCGAGAAAACCCACGCACACGGTGTTCGTCCACCACAAAGCTCACTTGGCGGGAGCTGGGATCGAACCAACAAGATTTAAGGAAAATATAAGTAGTTTCACATAGATATTTATGCAATCTGTAACCGTTGAATAATTTAGGCGTTTTTATATTTAGCGTTACGCAAAATGTACATCTATGACTAAATGGGATATGGTTAACCATAGTTAAAGCCACAATTACCCCCGAAAATGTTAACAGATTTCCTTCATTAACCAAACTCGGCAAAAAGTCAAAAATTCGTTTTCGTTCAACAGTTATCGTGTGATATAATGAACGGACGGATGGTCGGACTTTAACATGAAAAGCTTATAAAGCCCACTAGCGTGCTTCCAATATGGTTCACTAATATGGTAATTTTGTATGATCCTAATAATATTAGAATCTTATGAGGTCCACTAGCGTGATCCTACCATTATAATCTAATAAGGCCACTAGCGTGATACTAATAACATTACAATATTATAAGGCCCATATATGTGATCCTAATAAATATAGGATGTGAACTTTATGCTTTGTATAAGTAAGATATTCGTTTTTATAGAAGACGTGTACCTACAGTTTAAAGTGAAATATGAACTACAGTAATGAGTTCAAATACCAGCGTGTGCGCTTTAGCCACTAGTCCAGCGTTAAGAGAGCCTCAGAATACTAGTGTTAATAGTACATTATATCTTTGCAGCTTATATAGTTAGGTATTTTCTCAGTTTTCGCGTAATTAGGCAGCGATTTTATAATTTCCACTCATTTCTTCGAAATTCTGGATTAGTTGTAGAACGGAGTTTTTTTTTTTTTTTTTATTCTCTTGTACTGGATCTATTTATTGACGTGCGGACACTGTAGCTCAGCGGTAGACGTGCGGACACTGTAGCTCTCTGGCTCCACTCCCGGCCAAGTAATTTTGTGGTGGACAACATTGTGTCCTTGGGTTTTCTCGGGGTACTCCTGTTTCTTCCCACATTTTAAATGCCATTGTTTTCCACCATTATTCACTAGCTTCAATCATCGTCTCCTTTAGGCTAATGGGCATAATCGTGGTACGTTAAACTTAAAAAGGAATTAATTGACGTTCATTACATAAGTTCTAGTTTAAGTTTTATAGTGTTGTAATAATTTCAAGTATTTTAGTTTAATTCGTATATAGAGGGTTGGCATTTACGTCATTGGAAATATGATGACGCCATGAGAATATTGTGCCCATAATATGGAGGGATTAAAAATATAAAATCATATGATTTTTAAATTAGTTGTACAGTTTATTTTTTTAAATTTTATTTATAAAACTATTTAAGTCTAAATAATCAGGTTTATTCTCCATAAAGATAGATTTTAGAAATCGATGATTAATTAAAAGGGTATTTTCATAGTCTCGTTTGTTGTTATAAATCATATGCTTTAGTTTACGCTGCAGCATGAGACAGATTTCAGAACCTCAAATAGTACTTAATTCTTCAGAAATGGGTTTCTGGGATCCAGATTAAGATATTGAGCAGAAATTTCAAATGCAAGTACCGTAAGTTTTGTTGTGGAAGTCAAATATCGAATTTTCCTGATTAAAACAATCTAACTAAATTAGTTGAGATACTAGTTATTTACTGGAATTGCTCAAAAGAGGAATTTGAACTGAAATAGAGGCAAGTTTCCATGAGTTGAGATAAAATTTAAGATACAATACGTGGCTGTATATTGACAGGAGATTAAAGTAAATTTTAATAGTTCGACTAAATGCAGTATTAAAATTGCTGTGTAGATGTTTATTCAGTTCCTATAGTGACTTAGATATTATCATGCAGCGAGTCCATAGGTGGCCTCCGTCGAAACTATGGCTGCTACTTAGGAAGGGCTACACAATACTAAATTATGTCACTTTACTTAATCTAATTCATAATATTTGACATTATAATATTTTAATTATTTTGGTTGTAACAAACGAATCTTGGCAATGCAGAATAATCGTGTTTCGATAGCAAGATACACTTAAAATTTATGTTCAGGTCGACTTGTGCTTAATCTATACCGTTTGGTTGTATTATTATTATTATTCAGACTATTCATGATAGGAACGAAAGCTATTGTTGGATTCCAATGGTACTTCACAATCGTAATCCGCTGATCTATTTTATCCGAATGAAAGTATAAACTTTTAATCACGAGCAGGCAGTGGCAGAATACATATTGTAACAAGAAAACTTTCCACTTCTGATTTAGTTATTAATAGTAACTCATGGATATTGACCCTATTTGTAAGTTGAATGAGGTTTTCCACATTAAAAATAATTTTCGTAAAATGAATTCGGGAGTATGATGGATATTAATTGTCGATGGTCACCAATATTATACAGTATTTGGCACATTTCATTCCGATTTATTTGTTGTATCTACTTTTTCAAAAAAGAAACGGGAGGGGGGGGGTTCCACGGTGAAATTAACAAACAGTAAGAAATTGACTTCCAGAAATATTGTAGTTTAATTATGCAACTATATAAAGCATATCCTATATTTATTAAAAGGTTCAAGAAAAATTTTGAAAAAGGACTATGTTATTGGTAGGGCTCTCCCACGTCCCGAATTAGTTGAGACAGTCCTAAATTTATATGTTATATCCCATTGGCACGAAAGTATTGTCCGGGACTCTAAATGTCCCGCTTTTATTAGTGACCGATATTCAACTGATAGAAATAATCTACTCTATGTCACGCAACATGTTATCCAATTAAAGTATTACTACTTAACCTGTTAACCTATTATTTCTGACATCTCAGCAAGAAACAAATGCATACCTATGAATATACTGTAAATTTTCATTGAGTATCCCGAAATATTTTAGTCTAAAAATATGAGAAACTAAATAATAAGCAAAAAATGTGCCTTTCCAACCCTTATTTATCCTTTTCACAGGTTGATCAATTAGAAGTTTATTGTGAAGAATAGAACTTACAAGAACTACAAGAATTGGGGACATAGTAAGCGAGAGAAGTGAAGTTTTAGGAAGGTGGAAAGAATATATTGAGGACTTATATGAGAGTAGGGGTAGACCGTGTGGCCTGGACTTTGAAGTAGAAAATGTAGTACATGAGGATGAAGAAGGGTTTCCTAGAACAGATGTTGCAGAAGATAAGGGAAAGAAAGACGGAGAAATAGGATTATAAGGAAGAGGGCAGAAAGATGTACAGGAGGTTAAACGACGAGTTACGAAGGGAAACAGACAGACCAAGGAAGGAGGTTTACAAAAGAAAATGCGATGACGTAGAAGAAATAGAGTTGAGAAATATGAGGAAATATACAAGGAGGTGAAATTTATGGAACTTCCGATGAAACAAGGAGGTATAATGATTATAGCAGAAAATAAAACTGGGTAGGTAGTTAGCGAGAAAAGTGGTCTTAGGAAGATGGAAAGAATATGTTGAGAACCCATATCAGATTGACCTAGATGCTGAAGTAGAAAGTGAAGTACAAGAGGATGATAAAGAGTTCAGTATTCTTCGAGATTAGTTTGAAAAAGCTATATCCGAAATTAGGAATGGGAAAGTAACAGGAATAGATAATATACTAATCGAATTCATTAAGAATATCGGAGGCAAGGGTAAAAAAGAATTGTTCCGACTTTTCAATGAAGTATATGAAATAGTAGCGTGGCCAAAAGGTTTCCTGAAGGCGATCAAGATATCAATGGTTAAGAAATTGAACCCAGAGATATGTGAGATTTTAGAATTATTAGGCTCATATCTCACGCAGAAAAAAAAATGCTTCGAATTCTGAATAGAACTAGGGATGCACACGAGACAAGATTTATCACTGTCTTGTCTCGAAAATGTGCTGTAAAAGTGATGTCTCGACTCGAAAATTGTATATTTATCTATTGGAAGAGCCGTATCCCGACTCGTCTCGTGCGCATTCCTAAATAGAACGCTGTACGGAAGAACAGATGAAAAAAGTTGAGGAGGAACAGTTCGGATTCAGGAGAGGTAAGGACACAAGAGATACAATTTGATTATTAGGGATGATCGGTGAAAGGATTATAGAGAAAGGGAAGCAGATGTATTATTATTGATCTTATTATCTAGAAAAGAGTTTTGACCGTGTGAATTGGGAATTGTTATTGGGAGTTCTAAAGTAGAATGGGTAGGAACGGAAAGATTGATTGAAGACTCATAAGAAACTCATGTATCAACTTACAAGTATGTGTTAGAGTAACGGAGGACAAAAAGAACAGTGCAAGAGGAAGGAAAGTTTGACAGGGATGCTGTATTTAGTCAACATTATTTAATATCTATTAAGAAGGGATAGTAAAAGAGAGCCTACAAAAGGAAGACGCATTTTGGTAGGAGGTAGAATGAATAGGTTTATACGGTTTGTAGATGATGTGGCGTTTGTTGCGAAATTTGAAAATATAATATGTTAAATTGCTTGAGGAAGGACTGTGAAGAATATGAGATGAAAATAAGTGTTAGAAATACAAAAGGCATGGTGATTGGCATGAAGGGATCGGTGTCAAATATGGAACTAGGAGGGGAGAAAATAGAACAAGTGTGTATTTTTCGATATCTGGGTAGTATTATTAGTGATGATATGAAGTGTGACCGTGAAATGAAAGCAATGATATAAAAGGAATGGCGAAGGAAGAATTTAAGAGGAAGAAGAGTCTGTTTTGTGGAACCTTGAACAAAGAATTGAGAAAAAAAAGACTCATAAAAACGTTTCATGTGGAGTATTGTACTGTATGGGGCACAAGCATGGACATTACTTAAAAGTGATTAAAAATAACTGGAAGCTTTGGAAATATAGGTGTAGAGAAGAATGGAGAGAATTGGTTGGGTCGAGAAGAAAACGAATGAGAGGGTGTTAGAGATGGTAGGATAGAAAAGAACAATTCCAGACATTATTGAATAGAGGAACAGAAACTTTTTTGAACATTGGCTAAGAAGGAACTGCATCGTAAGGGACGTGCTAGAGGGTGTGGCAGTAGATAAAAGGGGAAGGGGACGAAGCAGGCCACAATTGATGAACGGCATCAAAACAGAAAAATCGTGCATGAAAAGGGATAGTTTAGTTGAAGAATGTAGAGCATGGAAGCATCTCAGTTGCGGCAAGTGACCTGCCAATAATGACATAGAAAGTAATACCTATGATGGTGATGGTGACGGTGTTAATGAAGATGTTTGATAATAAATAGTACCTATATATTCAAAACATCTTTGTATGGAAAAATTGAAAAATATTTATTAAGTTATTAAAAAATAATTTTCAAAGACATTAAGAACACCTTTATACTTAGTGCATATAGTGCTTCAAACCTTGTTATTGTTGTTGTATTGCGAGATTCGTAAATTTGGTTTTTGTCATAGGGTTCTTTTCTATTCTATTTAATCCATATTTGATGGGACGTTCATGCACAAAGTCTTGTAATCTTATTGGTGCTGATATCATTTTTTTAAGTTTAACGTCCATTTCAGCAGAGAGGTAATATAAGACAGGACCTACTGCTCAACGTGGAATCCGAAACACATGAGCTCCCGCTGGGAATTGAACCCGTTTCTCCCACGTCAAAAGCGCGTATGGTAACCGCTTAGCTATGAAGGAGCTCTGTTGATATCATATGTACCTATGTTTACTATAAACTATAAAACTATGATGAATTTAATGTGTCCATGGCAATTATGGTCTGAGGGACGAAAATTAAAAGTAACCAAGTGGAATGTGCAATTTTGTACTATTTGGGACTATTGCTACAGTGTATTTTTGCTACAGTGTATCTATTTGGGACTATTGACTGAGAGATTAGCACGTGCGCTTTCTATGCTCTTGATCTGCTCTTCTAAATTGTTGGAGAACATTATTATTTGTTCCAATTTTACAATGTAAACTTACATCTCAAATTTTCTTGGTGCATAATGTGTTGTTCAGCTCTAGAAAACAAATTTGAGGCAATACATTTCTTATATCTTTCTGAGATTTATCGTGAACTACATTATGTATAATTCAAATACATTGAATATAATCTTTTAATTGGATTTTGCTAACACACTTTCATTTTTAATACCCCTTCTTTCTACATATAATGGCTGTTTGCTATTTTACGTGTTCTTTCGGCAATGTAGTTGTATAACACATAATAGTTTATCTTGAGTTTCGAACCACGTGATCTTACACGAAAAATAAAAACTGCAGAACACTTGCATATTTGTGTCATTTTCGCACTGAAGAAGACAAAAAATGATCTTAGATTTATAAGAATTACTTGGTAATTCAAAATGTAAACGCATATTTGAATTATATCATTTTGGATGGTCAGTCAAACTCTTTTGAAATTTTATATTCCACACTTTAATATTATTTTGTCAATTTTTTAAAAGTTAGATAAATTCCTATATCATGACATACAGGATATATGTATTTATCGTCAGACCTAGATTTTTGTCGCCACTCACCGCTAAAGGGACTCGTTTCATGGTATTCGGTCAAAATTTGGATCGACAACAGATTGTAAAGATATTCTAATAAAATTTCACTCAGAGTTCACAGACACTTAATTAACACAGGGTTTTAAAATCTCAGCACATAAATAACACAACACTACTTAAAATCACTCACAATCTTAATATTATAATATTCGTAAAACTTTGCTAACTGTAAAATGGAGAAATTTGCGTTCAAGCAATTAGCAACTAACCAATAGTTATTGATCAGAGGGAAAATAAGTATAAAATATCCATTATAATAGTAAAATAGTCTCACGTACAAGATATTATGTACATGTATTGGTACGTGTTTGTAAAATATTGATAATGACTATTAACGTTATCTACGTGACTTTAATACACCTTCTAAATCCCCACGTAAGTGATCATGCAAATTGTAACACCTACTCATCCATGCGCGAAGTGGTTTTTATCTTGGTGTTGTGTATAGAAATTTAGATGATTACGTGATATTTGTATGATGTGTATTATGGACATGTTATAAATAAACTTACCAAAATCTTCATGTTTGTTTACGTGTAGCACTTTTTGCACTACAGGCACTACTGGTACACTTAAAGTGTGTGACTTCGCCGCTATGGCGGCTTCGTTCTTTTATTGAAAGATGTCTTGGAAGACACGCCCTGTCTACTTTCACGGTAACATGCTGGCTGGGGAAACAATGACGGAATGAATGAAAATAAAACATCTTTATTATAAAAGTTATCAGTCTTCTTTAATTAACGTTCTACATCGAGCGATAGTGACGATTACGAATGCAATTTGGAGTGAATGCGTGGTCACGTTTGGGCAAAATGTCTGTCACTCTCTGACTTGGTTTCAGGTCCGTGTTTTTTTAATAAGAGAGAAATTAATTTTTTATTTTTTATTTCTTTCTGTTCCTCCTTTCGTATGTTTAAGGTAAATATTAAAACCAGGAAGAAAGTTATTTTAAAATAAAGAAAGAAAGAAAGGAAACAGGGGGAAAGTAAACGAAATTATTTCAATAGCACACACCAAGGTCATCATATTTCCGTAATTAAAGTTGCTTGAACTTAAGATCTAAGTTACCGGTTAACGTGTAGAAAGGAAACGGGAATATATATCCAGGTGGCTTATGGGACGAATGAAGAGGACGAAGAAACAGTGACCCCAATAACGCTGGGTAACACCAACGAACACTTCGACCGGAAAAATCTTCAAAATCTTGAATATTTGGGGGTTATCCTTGCTCAAGTTGGCACACACGTATTCGGACATACAATTCTCTATTTCAGAGGCGGATCGTGAGGGAAGCCAGATCAACTAAAATTCCGATTTTATCGTTTCAGGATTAGAGAAGAGAACTTACCCATTGGTCCTAAGGCTTATTAAGAAGAATTGCAATAAGTTGATTTTATTCTCTTGAGTTGTAGTGATTAAATTATAATTTTTGTTGATGTGATTTCTCTCATGATCCGCCACTGCTCTATGTATTAGTCATTTCATGTAATAGTCTTGTACTTATATATTAATATAGATGTATTGAGAATAATAGTTAACAAACACATAATGGAAAGAAAGTTTAGAACGAAGTAGATTAGGATATAAGTTTAAAGACACAATTTCACATACAGTTCTGGAATTGAGCAAACAGGCTAGAAAGATTTCAGTAGGTAAGAATGTCTGGCTGTATTATTCGATCGAGAAACCTACTGATTGTAAAATGAAAATGCTAACATTTTATCTACGTTGCTCGATAAACTCTAATAGGGAAAGTCATACAATCTGGACAAGTATCGGACAATTGGCAAAGGGTCAGTCGTATACAATTAGAAAAGTGAAGTGGTACCCAGAAATACAGCAGTCAAATATACCTGGAGCTACAGTCTAACATAGTCTATCCGAACGACCGTATTGTGTTCAGATTGCAATGTTCTCTCACCGCGAATAGAACTTGGGACTTTGTGAACAAAAGACGCGCTAGCCACTATACGAGAAGTATCCTCCCACCTCTCCTAATGGCCTATTAGCCACTAATTTCCACAAGATAACAATATCCGCTATTTTAGGCGAGATGAGAGTTTCCATCTTAACTAAATCCACCTCACCTAAAATGGTGACTGGGGAATTTCTGTACTAAAGAGAGAAATTTAGTACTTGATTATTAACCATCATTAGGGATGAAAATCAGGCTATGACGACAATCTCCTCCAAAAAAATAACAAAATATCCCCCATGCATTTAATTGTACACCTCTTCCTATTACAATACGTGAGATCATTAGTAGAAAAAAGGACTCAAGACTCACATTACAATCACACAAAATAAATTTAAATGTTTATTTCAACGTAAAATTGATAATTCATCTTTGTACTCTTTAGGATGTTTCATTTTGTAAGGTAAAAAATAAAATGTAAACTTTTTGCAGATTCTGCTTATTCCCTGAGTCTCAGTGATATATATAACAAATTTCAAGAAGATTGGATAATATTTAGAGGTTCATACTTTGATCAGTTTTGTAAAAGTAGGCAAAAATACGATTTTTCAAAGTCAATTACTGTTGTTTTTAAAGCAAACATCACAAACTTAAAACAATACTAAAACTAGATTAATAGGTAGCATGATAGACAAAACATTTGCTATATTAATCAACTTTGAATGATGCAATTCCTTCTTTTATTCGCTTGGTGACGACTTTTCTGTGATGCTCGACTATCCTCAACAAGTGAAACTTTTAAAATATTTTATCAGAACAATTCCTCTTTCTCCGGTACACTTAATTAAAAATTATTTTTATTTTACTTTTATACACCTCAATATTCACTTATAATCAGTATTTGACTGATTTATTTTTTACACGTATGTTTATGTTAAAATTAGCCTTTATTTATTCATATTGTTGTATTTATTTTGACAACCATTAAGGTGGATAACCACCTGGAAGTCAATACATATTTTAGCGCATTTCCTTAATTACATCCCAATGAAACGTTACATGTTGCAAATATTGTACTACAAGATAGAGTTATGTTTCAGCTACAACACAAGATACTGATTCATTTGGTTGTGTCGTCTGATATCGCAAAAGATAGCAAATAAAAGAAAATATTTGATTCATTTTACAATGAGCACACAAAATGGTACTTGTTGTTATATCTTACTAGAAGTGCTCAGTTTTATGAAACGTTTATTTGTATGTATAAAGTATTTTAAAGTAATGATCTTATTAGGAAATAGATATATTGTTTGACCGTTTTTCGTGTTATGTTTCATATTTTATTTAAATATTAATTTACATGTAAGGAAATAGATTTTGAGAAGAAACTTGCGCAAAACGCCATAATGCGTTATTAGGAAATTTGAACGTTTACTCTGGTAGTCACAATAAGAAAATTGTTGGATTCTAGTGTTGCAGTTTGAAAAGCGGAACTTAGCTTGGAATTGCGGTAAGGGTCGAAAACTAATTTCTCCAGTAAGTATCCAAGCAGAATTCCATCATTACTTCCTTTATTATCTGGCGTCAGTAAACACACGACACTATCTGGCTGCATTATTTAAGTAGCGTTTAGCACCGAGAACACCTAGTGATCCACCTTACCCAAAAGCAAAACTACACCGTAAGAAGCAAGATATATTTTGTAACAGGTACAGAAAAATTGCTTAATTCCAGAAATTGTAAGGTGTAAAAATTACATCAAGTTAAACAAAAAGTGAATAACAAAAACATTGAACTAATGAATGTGGCATTTTAACAACAACCTTTGTCCCTGGTTTACTTTTTGAGGAAAACTGATCAATAATGTCCTCATATGATAATTCGTTCCAAATTTCAGTCTCGCACTTACAATTAGTAAGTTATTTAACCAAATGCCCCCCATGCTTGTTTTGATGTGATTTTTTACAATTTTGATCCGACTCATGGTTCTCTCAGCTGAGCAGCTTGTTACAGGGACTGGAGGCAGGATTCTGTAGAGCCCATTTGACCCTGTTTGGAAAGAACGAGAGCTGCTGTAAACACCTGTATGGCTTAATAAAATCTAATTTAATCCAGACCTTCAAAGTGGCTTCCATGCTGTTTTCCTCTTCATCATCAATTTCTTCTCCATCTAAAGCTTCTTCTTGAGCATCTTTTGAGTTTAATTCATTACTATAGCTTTTATCTTGCTTGAAATCTTGGTTTGGATAACTTGGTTTGGAAATCTTGGTTTGGATAACTTTTTGGTTTGGATAACAAATCAGAAATGTCTACTTTGTGGTGTGAGGCCTTATATACGAACAACGGCGCCCAGTTTCAAAAATTTATGTGGGTACATACCAATGGCGGGATGTGTTAGCCTACATGTTTTTTTTAGAAAGTCTCGATATTTGATTTATTTTTAGTTAAAATCTTTAATGAACACTGTTTTAAAGGGCTGTGTTGTGATAAAGTAAAATATAGTGGTACTATAAGGATAAGTTGGGGCTACCTTAGATCAGTCGGTAACATGGCTGACTTAAACGCAAGAGAAACGAGTTCAAACCCGGGTCCAAACTAAAATTCTTGTGGGTGCGGCGCACTCACAAGATTATTTGTGTAGATGCCGGAGCACCCACGTAGTGGGCGCGCATGTATACGAATGAAACGTTTTCT
Source organism: Thermobia domestica (assembly GCF_964235325.1). Taxonomy (NCBI): domain Eukaryota; kingdom Metazoa; phylum Arthropoda; class Insecta; order Zygentoma; family Lepismatidae; genus Thermobia; species Thermobia domestica. The sequence continues at coordinate 130,248,290 of NC_137462.1, read as the reverse complement.
AACTCAGCTACTGTTTCTTAACTATCAAAATGGTAGAAGTCACACAATTCTTGTTTCATATTTGACCAGAGACTTTCTTTCAGTTTGTTAAGTCCATCATAGGAAAATAAAGCCATTTGGGTCATTAAGGCCAAGGATTGGTTTCAAAAGCGATCTAGTAATTGAGCAGTCAATGCCTCGAGGATCTTAAAGTAAACATCAACTTTAATTTTTCTTAAAGGTTCAGTTATTACTTCATCAATTGCCAGCTCGTCCATAAACCTTTTCTTCTTCCGTGAAAAATCCTCCCCCAAATTTTAATGACGGCATTGGCGTCATGTTCCTCCTTGTGGGCATCCCTGACAATCATCACTACTACGAAATTATGAAAATGATATGAAATCTTTGAGTTTTACGTCCCACGGCTATGCCGGTTAGGGTGATGACGAGTAATGTATGAAATGAAGAAAGTGGGAGGAAGCGGGATAACCCCGAGAAAACCCACACGATGATTGTCCACCACAAAGTTCACTTGGCGGGGGCTGGGATCGAACCCGGGACCCCAAGCTACCACCGCGGCCCCTACGATATTATGGAATCATAATCATTCGTTGTCCTGTTGTTGCCTGTGTTGAAATATTGCTTATCATAAGTAAATACTTCCAACAAATAGCGTAATCCTTTAGGGGGCTTCCGTGGTAGTTTTAATTACAAACAAAGAAATGCAAGAATACAAGATAATTGAAAACAAATATCATATTTGCAATTGCAAGTACTAATTACCGTTATATATATATATATATATATATATATATATATATATATATATATATATATATATATATATATATATATATATATAACTGTATAATAGGAAATTACACTATTACAAGCATATTGACTGCAGCCGAAATCGGTCAAGGATGAACGAGTACAAACGAATTATTTCCCAAAATTTTGAAATTTCGTTATTTAAATTCTAAAATATTATACCATTCGAGACATCCACTAACATAAGTAGAACAAAATTATTTTCAAAAGCTTGATAAAATCTAATTACTTTGTAAAGCTAAAAATTGATTCCGAATGAAAATCACTTCCCCTATTAAGGTGATACCAGTACTGCTTTTTCCCCTCATCAAACTGTTCATTATGATCCCAGCAAAATGTCAGTGCCTTATATGGTAAATGATATATAGACAAAAATCATATTTAATAAGTGACTCTTAAACTTCATATCATATTAATTGATAGATTAGAACAAGGAGAATGTCTAGCTGTCATTCACTGTGATCACCATCAAGAGAAACCTTTGGTAGAGAGCTACTTTATAATTATGTCCGATTCATGAAGTTTTACAAGAGACTTCAAACGAAATCTCCTAAACTGTCAAATCAATTTCTCGTATAATTGTTTGTTTCCTCAACTCTTACGGTCTAGGGTTTGGGAGCCCACCACGGCGTGTAGTGACGGCACCCAAGCATTATAGCCTCTAAGATAAGCTCACATGTTAAGGAGAACATAAGTTACCGAATCCCATGGTATGATCACAGCCTGGCAGACTTCAACCCAAACGAAACTCCCCCTTCAGTATGACCCAAGAGGGAGGTCGAATCTTAGCCCTGCTTACCTACTTGTCGTTCAACCAGCCTCAAGAAGTACGATGCAAAAACCAAACAAACCATCTCCCGAACCCAACGGCCCTTCTTACTCACTCATTTGGAAGGTATTCCGAAGATTATCCCCTCCCAGTAGGGGCAGCATGGTCCCTTCCAACTTCTGCCTACCCCACTTTAAGGAAGAGGCACACAGTGTATTACTGATACAAATGGTAATGTAATCCATCTGCTCCAGGCAGATATTCCCTTTTGGGAGGGTTCTTTCGTTCTTCCTCCGTTAGGGCAGCTACAATAATTTGAATCAAAAATAACCATGACGAGACATCATGTGCACTCCTAGCTCCAATTCATATCATTGATACATTACAGACAGCCTTTTCTGACTTCTCGCCTCATCCAGTAGAGGAAATCATCACCACTACCTATGTGCATTGCCATGCTACATTATCCTATGAAAAAAGACATTGTTAAACGAGAAGATGCTATGTTTTACTTCTCCTCAGAGAACACATAACTTTAATGTCACACGAACATTGGAGTCAATTTGACCTACGATTCATTTTCCTGGGGCCTCTCCCTCTTTCTCGACCCGGGTTTGGGACCAGCTATGGCGTGGTTAATTGATCAGTCTGTTTTTTTAATGATAACCTTTAAAAAATTCTGATAGTAGTTTCGGAGAAAATCAACAAAAACAAATTTTGCTGATTCTAAAACTTACGTCATTTGGGGTCAATAATAATTGATATTCCTACTGTTTCACATTAAGATTAGTGAATAGAAAGGGTGTTAATTTGCCGCTTCAACTTCATGTTAAAGAAACTATATTCCGGGAAATTTTCCTAAAACTCCTCCGATTTTTATGAAACAAATATCTCTCGCTTCTATACAATGTAATGCAACACTATTAAAAAATAAGATACAATAAAAAATCAAAAGTAACCAAAAAATGGATAGAGTTGGTCAGCCCGAAAAGGTAGGAAAATACTCTTCTGAACGGCTACTCCATCGTCTTCGTTATAACTTGCAAGATCTGTTAGATCCCAATAAGCATTTTGCAAATTTCTTACTTGTTGCTTCTGAACGAAAATAGGAAAGAAAAATAGTAAACAATATTGAATTCAGTATTTCAGCTACATAATTTACATGTTTCATAGACCAAATATGCTGAAAAAGTAGTTTTTCATATATATATATATATATATATATATTTACATCAGCTAATGCTTCTGGCAACAAATACTATTCGAAGCTTTCTTGCACCCACTGGAAAACGTGAAGTATATTAATATTTATTTGCATATATTGTTATTGTAGACTGTTCCCATAATGCCCACCGACTTCGATTTTACAAAATTTGAGAAATAAATTTCACTTTTTATTTAGTGGTCAATTTGAAGGCATTTTGTTATACTACCATTAAGAAACCCATATACATCATATTACGAATCAATCATTATGGAAAATCTCATGTGTGACACGCAACAGTGGTACCAATCTTTGAAAGTTTCATTTACAACTTTTTTCTTTTTTAACAGATTTTGTGAGTAATGGTGCATTCAGTATAAAGGTACAACAAGATATTCTCTTTCTCTCTCTGTCTCCCTGTGTGTGTGTGTGTGTGTGTGTGTGTGTGTTTGTTTGTTTGTTTCTAGTTTCCGGCGTAAGCGTGTGGATACTACCAGGTATACTTTCGTGTGTACAAATGCTAGTGTGTGTGTGTGTGGCGCGGGTATATGAACTATTAATTGGGATCGCGTAGTGGAACTTATCAATATTAGTACGTACATACAAACGGCTGTTACTTCACACGATAACTTTGGACGAATGCGAATTTTTAAATTCTGCTTTTTGCAATAAATAAGTAGAGTGATTACTCTCGAGGGAGTTCCCCTAAATGGTAGCCCCTACCATGTACAATTAAATCACAAATTGCCGCAATCGTTTGGACATTGTTTGTACAGAAATGTACAGGCCAAATTTTCGTTTGTACACTATTAGGGGCGCCGCCAGAACGAAAATAATTGGGGCTGTTTAACTGGTAGCCCCCCCCCCACCAACATGTTCTATTCAATCACTAATTATCGCAATCGTTTGTACTTCGTTTGTACAGAAATGTGCAGGCGAAATTTTCGTTTGTACACAATTAGGGGCGCCGCCAGAACAGAAAAAAATGGGGGCGGTCTAAGTGGTAGCCCCCCACCATGTCCAATTGAATCACAAATTGCCGCAATTGTTTGTACTTCGTTTGTACAGAAATGTGCAGGCGAAATGTATGTTCGCACGCTATTAGGGGCGCCGCCAGAACGAAAAAAATTGGGAGCTGTCTAAGTGGTAGCCCCCGACCATGTCCTATTCAATCACAAATTATCGCAATCGTTTGTACTTCGTTTGTACAGAAATGTGCACCCGAAATTTTCGTTTGTACATAATTAAGGGCGCCGCCAGAACAGAAAAAAAATGGGGGCTGTCTAAGTTGTAGCCCCCCCCCCCCCACCATGTCCAATTCAATCACAAGTTGTCGCATTCGTTTGTGCATCGTTTGTACAGAAATGTGCAGGCGAAATGTTTGTTTGAACAAACTTAGGGGCGCCGCCAGAACGAAAACAAAGTGGGGAGCTGTCTGAGTGGTAGCTCCCCCCACGATGTCCAATTGAATCACAAAGTATCGCAATCGTTTGTACATTGTTTGTACAGAAATGTGCAGGCCAAATTTTCGTTTGTACACTATTAGGGGCGACGCCAGAACGAAAACAAATTGGGGGCTGTCTAGCTGGTAGCCCCCCACCAACATGTCCTATTCAATCACAAATTATAGCAATCGTTTGTACTTCGTTTGTACAGAAACGTGCAGGCGAAATTTTTGTTTGTACACAATTAGGGGCGCCGCCAGAACAGAAAAAAATGGGGGCTGTCTAACTGGTAGCCCCCCCCCACCATATCTAATTGAATCACAAATTGTCGCAATTGTTTGTACTTCATTTGTACAGAAATGTGCAGGCGAAATGTATGTTCGCACGCAATTAGGGGCGCCGCCAGAACGAAAAAAAATTGGGGGCTGTCTAAGTGGTAGCCCCCGACCTTGTCCTATTCAATCACAAATTGTCGCAATCGTTTGTACTTCGTTTGTACAGAAATGTGCACGCGAAATTTTCGTTTGTACATAATTAAGGGCGCCGCCAGAACAGAAGAAAATGGGGGCTGTCTAAATGGTAACCCCCACCATGTCCAATTCAATAACAAGTTGTTGCATTCGTTTGTGCATCGTTTGTACAGAAATGTGCAGGCGAAATGTTTGTTTGAACAAACTTAGGGGCGCCGCCAGAACGAAAACAAATTGGGGGGCTGTCTAAGTGGTAGCCCCCCCCCCATCATGTCCAATTGAATCACAAATTGTCACAATCGTTTGTACTTCGTTTGTACAGAAATGTGCAGGCAATATGTATGTTCGTACACAATTAGGGGCGCCGCTAGAACGAAAACAAAGTGGGGGACTGTCTAACTGGTAGCCCCAAACCAACATGTTCTATTCTATCACAAATTATCGCAATCGTTTCTACTTCGTGTGTACAGAAATGTGCAGGCAAAAGTTTCGTTTGTACACAATTAGGGGCGCCGCCAGAACAGAAAAAAGGGGGCTGTCTAAGTGGTAGCCCCCCACCATGTCCAATTCAATCACAAATTATCGCAATCGTTTGTACTTCGTTTGTACAGAAACGGGCAGGCGAAATGTTTGTTTGTTCACAATTAGGGGCGCCGCCAGAACGAAAACAAAGTGGTGGCTGTCTAAGTGGTAGCCCCCGACCATGTCCAATTCAATCAGAAATAGTCGCATTCGTCTGTACGTCGTTTGTACATGAATGTGCAGGCGAAATGTTTGTTTGTACACAATTAGGGACGCCGCCAGAACGAAAACAAAGTAGGGTGATTTCTAAGTAATACCTCCCCACCATGTCCAATTGAATCACAAATTGTCGGAATCGTTTGTACTTCGTTTGTACAGAAACGAGCAGGCAAAATGTTTGTTTGTACACAATTAGGGGCGCCGCCAGAACGAAAACTAAGTGGGGCTGTCCAAGTGGTAGCCCCCGACCATGTCCAATTCAATCACAAATTGTCGCAATCGTTTGTACGTCGTTTTTACAGAAATGTGCAGGCAAAATTTTCGTTTGTACACAATTAGGGGCGCCGCCAGAACGAAAACAAACTGGGGGCTCTCTAAGTGGTAGCTTCCCACCAACATGTCCAATTGAATCACAAAGTTTCGTAATCGTTTGTACATCGTTTGTACAGAAATATGCATGCGTAATTTTCGTTTGTACACAATTAATGGCGCCGCCAGAACGAAAACAAAGTGGGGCTGTCTAAATGGTAGCCCCCACCATATCCACTTCAATCACAAATTATATCAATCGCTTGTACATCATTTGCACAGAAATGTGCAGGCGAAATTTTCGTTTGTACTCTATTAGGGGCGCCGCCAGAACGAAAACAATGTGAGGGATTGTATAAATGGTAGAAGCATTAAAAAATGTGTCACATTTATGGAGTATTTTTCTAACAGGACTTTGTTCACACTATTGTGTGGTTTGGTTTGTTCACACTATCGTGTGATTCACTATATTGATCTTATCCTAACGATGATGGAATTAAATGTTTTTTTTTTTGTTTTTTTATATTTATATTTATACTTACAATCATTATTGCTGAGTTAGTTTTTCACTCCTCGGCTCTTATTATTAAACTTATTCATTATTTCTTACGTGAACTGAATCCTTATGAGAAAAATGTATTTTTTTCTTTCTATCTTGCGCAGAAACCGTTATTCTCATCTCGTACAGGAAATTGATAAGTGGAAGATATAACAAATTCACAAAGTAGACTGTTAAAGGGAAAATTATAACACAGTATTTTGTTTTATTTGATCATCTTCATTAAACTCATTTTGCAGAAACTATAGAATGCATGGTGAAGTATTTTGGTGCATTCAGCATTCTGATTTACGAGTAGAGTTGCTAACTGGCCGGTATTTGCTGTAATTTTGATTAAGGCCGGTGACCGGTACAAACTTCTTATTAGACCCCTTCTGACCGGTATTTTGGAATCTGCAATCCAGAATATAACATTGAACATCGAAATTTTTCAACAGTGCCATTACAAACACAAATTTCCGTTGTATTATACATTATCGATATTTTTTTAACGTATGGCAGTTTTTTTTATTTAACAACAAATTTGATAACACTTATATTTTATTGTAAAAGAATTTTATTCGTTTATTGAGAGTAGAAAATGACTTTTTAAAGCAATTTCCTTTGTTTGAAGTGAAGTTTATAGAATAAATTTCATTTTATGAATCAACTATTGTTACATAAAGATTAATATCCAGTATTATTCATCTGTTTCGATAATTTTAAACAAGTGGCAATTGCTGGTAAATACAATAACGATCAATACAGTCTTCAGTTTCTCATTTGTACAGAGAATTTTGAGGGTGTGCCGGTAATTTTGTTTTCCTGAGTTGGCAACCTATTTACGAGGTTTTGTTTCAACTCTGCTACGTAGTGGCTCCGTACTGACACTCCGCATGCAAATAAGTATGTAAGGCTACCATACGCCCCGGTTTCTTAAAATTTGTCCCGGTGTGCAGAAATTTTCCTTCTTGTCCTGTTTTTTCTTTATTATTATTATTATTAATTACATATCAAAATTTCTGAAAAGATAATAAAATCGACTTATTCCTTTTGCTTTCAATTCCGACAATACTATAGGAACAATTGCATTCTAATCTTTATTATTATTGCAATCGTTGCTTCCCCGGATATAACATGCAATGTTTAAATCCTCCTAAGTAGCACTCTTATCACTAAAAGTAAGAATGTATACCCCGAGGTGGCAACAAATTCTTGTGACGTTGCAGACCAGCCCCGAAAACACATTTTTTTCTGCTTCAGAAAAACAATTATGCAAATTGCTTTCTTTTAGTTCGCATTTTAGGTTAACAAAAATAAATCAGCCTATTGAAATTTTGAAACAACTTCATAAATCTGGATATTTTTCTTTATAGACATGTAGAGCATGTAAAGGTGGTATGCGTAATAATATTGAAAATGTAATTTTTGCCTAAATATTGTATGTTCACTGATTGCGTTTATATTGTATAACAGCTTCTAGCTTCTATAATAATTTTTAGCACTGTTGATTAAGTATGGACAGTGGCGTATTTACGATTTTGTTTCGGGAGGGGCTTTGCTAACTTCCGGGGGTGCTTTGCCTGAAAATATGAAAATTCTGCAAGATACTTCATATACTTTACTATAGTAAGTAAGATTTCGGTGGGGGGCTTGAGCCCGGAAGCCCTCCCCCTAAATACGCCACTGAGTATGGACTATATTAATACATTATTTTAAGTTGTATAACTAGTGCGATACTGTAGTAAAATTCGAAAGATAAAATTAATACAAAATGCAATATTTACTACTAATTTGTAAGATGTCCCGTTTTTTCTGTTTTCAAAAAGTATGGTAGCCTTAAAGTACGCTAAACCATACAAAATAAATTGTACTGTAAATAGTACCCCTCTGATAGTGCTCTCAAACGGGTCGGGTTACGGGTCGGGTTGTCGGGTCGGGTCAGTCGGGTTAGCTCGTGTCGGGTCACTCGGGTCGGGTCGTCACATTCTTCACTTATTTTCTATACGGAATACTATAAAGAGCTTTGTTGTGGAATTCAATTCGAAGTTGGTGAATGAATGACAAATGTGACTAATTGAAGGTGAAATAGTAATAAAATTTTAATTTTACCCTATATTAACTAATTGGTATTGTAATTGTAATTAATATTACTACTGACTTTTTTCCTTTCTGCGTTTCTATGTCAAGTTAAATGTCACATTAAGTGAAATTGAAAGGAAATATCTAGTTAACGTCCCACGTTATGCACCAACGCTAAGAGAGACAGTGATGATGAGAAATAATTGAAGTGGTTGAATGAAGAAAGTGGGAGGAAATGGGAGAACACCGAGAAAACCCATGCACATGGGGTTTGTCCACCAGAAAACTTACTTGGTACGAGCTGGAATCAATACCCATGGACCTTCGGGTCAAACATCTGCCTTTGGGCAGGACACATTATTATTATTATTATTATTATTATTATTATTATTATTATTATTATTATTATTATTATTATTATTATTATTATTATTATTATTATTATAACTTTAAGAGTGCCCAAGAAAGTTCCGCTGCCTTTTCACCAACACCTTCGAACATTGGTATGTAACCTAAGACGTACCTGGAATATCAAAAATCGTCTCCATCAGCCTCGACGACCTTCTGAAAACGTTCTGGAAGGCCATGGATTCCATCGCAGTCCAACTTGGTGGGACGTGAAGTGAAGAAGGTATCAAGTGCATATTGAACCTCTACTAGCTGTTTGAATTGGCGTTCTCTAAGGTGATTGTCCAAGGAATGGAACAGGTGATAATCGGACGGTACAACGTGGAGTATGGCGGATCCAATAGTGTTTTCCATCCAAGGCGTAGAATGATGTACTGGCTCATTTTAGCCACGTGGGGCTTAGCGTTGCCTTGTAACAAGAGGACCCCTTTGCGATTCAGAACTGCTGGATCCAGACAGTACACAGTTGCATTGATGATCTGACCAGCTGGTAGCAGTTCCCGATGGACGATGCCTCGAACAGTCCACAAAATGCACAGGAGAACCTTATTCTGGCGTAGTGCTGGCTTGGGCTGTTTTTGAACCGTTTCATGGGATGCTAACCAACAATGACGGCGCCGTGGAGCTTCGTACAGGACCCACTTCCCATCACATGTCAACACCCTGTTCAGAAATTGCTCCTTCCTCAGAAGAGACACCAAAGAAACACAGGTGTCTGCTCGCGTTGCTTTCTGGCTCCAAGTCAAATCATGTAGGACCTATCAACCCAGCTTGCAGTGCTTCCCAAGTTGATGGTGGTGGTGCCGAATGGTTTCTCCACTTACACTGAAAGGTAGTACCAGTTCCTCACATGTCTGTCTTCGCCTCAATTGCTGCCCGAAGATCTTTATTTTGAACATCTGTTTGTCTTCCGGCACGTGGTGCGTCTTCGAGTGTTTCGTCACCGTCCTTAAACCGTCATACCACTGCACTCTCCGCGTAGTCACGACACCCTCACCAAAGGCCTGTCATATCTTCCGCTCCGCGGAGCAGCAATTTGAACTCGTACAGCAAACAAACCCTTATGACGCTCTGTGAAGGCCCCATGTTCACTCAGTCCTTACGCACGTTCACGGTGTATCTGAACAGCCACAACCAAGTAGTATGTTGGATATACTTACTAGTGTTGCTCACGAGACCTGGTTTGGGGCATTCTCGTTTCGAAAATGTGTCGTGAAGGTAGTCTCGTCTGGAAAACTGCATATGTTTCTATTGAAAGAGCTCTGTATCATCTCGTACCCTTTCATGAAAATTCTGTCTCGTCTCGTCTCGTCCTACAACTGACCTTCACCTTATATCCATTCGCATTCAACTCACGGTGTGAGGGCCAATTGAACACAGACCTCTACAAAGAGACAGACCTTTCTTGGTCACCTTCAGATTATTATTATTATTATTATTATTATTATTATTATTATTATTATTATTATTATTATTGCTGGGGTAGTGATTTGACTTTCTCCGCAATAAAATACTTGCTAATTTTATATAACGTTGCAAATATCTCCTAGATAAATTAATCAAGAAAAAATAAAAGGTAATTCCCTACAGAATGATATTTCAGTGCAATTAGTTCCTTATGATTCTATCAGACAGCAACGCTGTTTTTAAATAGAAAAATCGGAATGTTAACGTGATGAAATTGTTGTTTGTTACACAGCAAACAATATTAAAAGAAGTTCTATATACATTCCTTACTAGAAAATAATGTTGTCTTCAGAACTTTTATTCTTTTAGCCTTCAGAACTTGTCTTCAGAACTCAGTCAAATTTTATTTTGATTTTCGAAGTTGAATACCTAAATTTTAACATTGGAAATTTGGGTGTGGAGTAAAATAAAGAAGGTTAGCAGGGTAGAGAGGAAAACGAATTAGGAAATGCTGAAAAAATGCAAGAGACGAGAGCAATATTAGACGATATAAGGAAGCGAAAAAATGGACGGATCACAAGTTTCGATCTTGCTAAGGGATTGCATTCTGAGAGATGTAGTAAAGGGGGTGATATCAGGAGAGCGAGAGTGTGTAAGAAGGTAGCAATTGATAGATTGTAATAAGGAGGGTGGTACTTTATGTTGGGTTGCGAGGCAGATATTAGCGGGAAATCGCAAAAATGGAAGCTTCTTACCTAGTTCACAGAAACTGGCCTGTCATTAATGGCAGAACACTGAGGAGGAGGAGGAGGATAATTATACTACAAATAAAAAAGCCGAAACAATGGTTTATGCATAAGAATTGGTCAGCATTTTTTTTTCTGGTGGCAGTTTTGTAAGGTTCTAGCTCTCTCAAACTGATTAGATTGTAAGGTCAGGTCACTCGGGTCGGTTGTCGGGTTAGGTCACTTCGGGTTGGTTCACTCGGGTCACTTTGGGTCGGTCCAATCGGGTCAGCTCTGGTCGGGTTGTCGGTCGGGTCAGTCAATTCGGGTCACGGGTGGGGTCGGGTCGGTCTTCAACACATATAATTTCCACGAAAATTACAATATACCACGGTTTATACCTCACTGGACTTCCAATAAAACATTTTCAATGATGTGTTCACCATGTCACCATTTTTGTATGAGGAAATTTCTAGAGGGATTTTGTGGGAATTTGATGGAGTGTAGATTCCTGTGTGTGTGTGTGTGTGTGTGTGTGTGTGTGTGTGTGTGTGTGTGTGTGTGTGATACGTTACAGGATACAAGATGTCGAGGAAGTGTGTAATAAACCGGACAATTTCTGTTATGTATGTGGGGAGCTGATATTTAAATCACAACGTCGATGTTTTACTCCACTTGTGAGGAAGTGTTATCAGTTATATTTTGGTTGCTGTGTAGGAGACCAAGATAAGAACTGGGTTCCTCACTGCATTTGTTGTACTTGCGTGAAACGTCTGACTGGGTGGGCAAATGGTGGACGAAACATGAACTTCGCAGTACCGATGATCTGGAGGGAACGAAAAGATCATTCTTCAGACTGCTACTTTTGTATGACACAGATAAAAGAAATAAGCAGTAAATCTAACCACACAGTACAGTACCCTAATTTGCCATAAGCAATTAGGCCAGTTCCACACAGTGCAGAATTACCTGTACCAGTACCTCTTCCTCATCTTACGGTAAATGAGGATTACGTACTTGAGGCAACTATTGAAGTTCCAAATGAAGATGATGATCCTACTTATGTAGGAAGCACATCTACATTGGATCCCCATCTGATAACTCCGGGTGAACTAAATGACCTCGTACGGGATTTAAAACTCTCCAAGACACAGACAGAACTTCTTGATACTAAACTTAAGGCTGGAATCTGCTCCATCGTGACACTAAAGTATGTATTTTTCGAAACCTTCATACAGAGTTTCAAAACTATTATTCTCAAGAAAATGATTTAGTGTATTGTAATAATGTCTGTGCTGTGATGGATACACTTGGACATGCACATAAGTACAGAGTGGAGATTGCTTATTGACTCTTCGAAAACTAGTTTTAAGGCTGTCCTTTTGCACAATGGCAACAAATTTCCTTCAGTGCCTTTGGCTTATGCAACTAATATGAAGGAAACCTATGAAAACATCGAAATAGTGTTAGAAAACATTCAGTATGAGAAATACAAGTGGACCGTTTGCTGTGATTTACGCCATTTCTTTGTTAATGGGTTTGCAGCTTGGTTATAGGAAATGTTGTTTCCTCTGCGAATGGGACAGCAGGAACAAAGCGGAACATTACATCAAGAAGGAATGGCCAACGCATGTATTAACTCCTGGACAGAAGAATGCTGTTTATTCCTCACTGGTGAGCCCTGATTAGATAATTCTACCTCCTCTTCACATAAAGTTGGGGCTCTTCAAAAACTTTGTTAGGGCAATGGACAAAAGTAATGCAGGATCTTGTTACCTCAAGGAAAAAATTCCTCGGGTTAGTGAAGCTAGGGAGTTTTTCAGACACCCAAATAAGATGTTTGATTCGTGACCAAAAATTTGAGGATCTCTTAACTCTGGTTGAGAAAGTAGCTTGGTGTCCATTTAAATGTTTAACAGAGAATTTTTAGGAAACAAGAAAGCCCCAAATTACCGTGAAATTGTGAGTGATTTCCGGCAATCATTCAATGAAATGGGTTGCAACATGTCACTTAAAGTTCACTTTCTAGACTCCCACCTGCATTTCTTTCCTGAAAACTTTGGTGCTGTTAGTGATGAGTATGGGGAACATTTTCATCAGGACAATTCCTCCATGGAGAAGAGATACCAGTGACGGTGAAGTTCAAAAATGCTAGCTGATTACTGTTGGACACTTAAAAGAGATGTTCTAGAAACCAAACACAGAAGAAAGTAAACAACTAAAACATATTAGTTGAGGTAAGTAAGTGTCCATTTATTAAGAAGATACCACTCACTTCTATTGTATTATTTATTAAGTAGATATAAAATGCTGACACGGTGTATACATCATTGAAAATATGTTTTATTTCAAATCCAATAAGATATAAAGCGTGCTTATATTGTAATGGAAGTTATATGTAATTTTATCTGCAATAATGAATATTGTAAAATGAACAGTACACATAGCATATTTTTATATAAATATGTTTATTTCTCTAGATAGAATAATGCTACTTAGAGGGCTTACTAAGTACAAATCAAGCTAACATACAATATAATTTGTGTGTTTATATACCTAACGTACCCAAGGTACAAGTGTGAAAATGGTTTTTAAAAAAAGAAAAAAGAAAAAGAAAAGAAATTTGAGGGGAAATTTTCCGAAAACACCTCTGTCACGGAAAAACTGAGGGTGATAGAGAAAAACTGATTGCAGATTCGAATTCTACGTGAAAAGGTCTATTAGAATCAGGTATTTTCTTCCGTGTGCCAGAGAAAAAGATTTTTTTTCGACTAGTGTAATAGGTACCATTTTCAAACTCAGCAACCGTTATTCAAACCGGTTAACGTTGATCGCAGATATTAAAAATACTCACATCCGTATATTATTTAATACAAACGAAAATTTTACTTGCACATTTCTGCACAAACGATGTATAAACGATCGCGACAATTTGTGGTTCAATCGAACATGGTGGGGCTAGCACTTAGACAACTCCCCTTTTTTTCGTTCTGTCCACGCACCTGATAGCGTAGAAAAAAAAACTTTCGCCTGCGTATTACTGCTCAAACGATGTACAAACAATTAAGATAATTTTCTTTTGAATCGGAGTAGGGAGGTGCTACCAATTAGGCAGCCTATACTTTGTTATCGTTTTGGCGCGCTCGCAATTGTGTACAAACGAAAATTTCGCCTGCAAATTTCTGTACAAAACCGTAATAAACAAGAGCGACAGTTTGTGGTTGAATTCGACATGGTGGGAGGGCTATCAATTAGAGAGCCCATAGTTTGTTATCGTTTTCGCGGGGCCACATTTATGTGCAAATGAAAATTTCAGCTGCACATTTATGTACAAAGGCGTACAAACAAGTGCGACAGTTTGTGGTTGAATTGAACATGGTGGGAGGGCTACCATTTAGACAGCCCCACTTTGTTTTCGTTCTGGCGGTGCCCCTAATTGTGTACAAACCAGGGCCGGAGCGCGGGGGGGTCGAGCCGTGCCACCACCCGGGGCGGCAAGTCTGATGGGCGGCAAAATTTGAAAAAGAAAAGAATACAGGGGCGGCAAAATTTGAGAAAGAAAACAATAAAAGGGCGGCATGTGAAAGAACCGCCCAGGGCAGCAAAACTTCTAGCGCCGGCCCTGGTACAAACGAAAATCTCGCCTGCACATTTCTCTATAACTATATTCAAACGATTGCGACAATTTGTGGTTCAATTGCACATGGTGGGGGGCTACCATTTAGACAGCCCCCCACTTTGTTTTCGTTCTGCCGTCGCCCCCTAATTACGTACAAATGAAAATTTCGCCTGCATATTTCTGTACAAACGATGCACAAACGATTGCGACAATTTGTGATTGAATTGAACATGGTGATTGGGCTATCACTTAGAAAGTCCCCCACTTTGTTTTCGCCCTGGCGGCGCCCCTAATTATGTACAAACGAAAATTTCGCATGCACATTTCTGTACAAACGATGTAGAAACGATTGCGACAATTTGTGATTGAATTGGACATGGTGGGGGGGGGGCTATCTCTTAGACAGACCCCCACTTTTTTTCGATCTGGCGGCACCCTTAATTATGTACAAACGAAAATTTAGCCTTCACATTTCTGTAGAAACGATGTGGAAACGATTGCGACAATTTGTGATTGAATTGGACATTTGGGGGGGGGGGCTATCACTTAGACAGTCCCCAATTTGTTTCAGTTTTTACGGCGCTCCCATTTATGTACAAGCAAAAATTTCGCCTGCACATTCTTGTACAAATGATGTAGAAACGATTGCGACAATTTTTGCTTGAATTTGACATGGTGAAGTGCTACCACTTAAACAGCCCCCACTTTGTTTTCGTTCTGGCGGCGCCCCTAATTGTGTACAAACGAAAATTTGGCCTGCACATTTCTGTACAAACGATGTAGAAACGAATGCGACAAATTGTGATTGAATTGGATATGGTGGGGTGCTACCACTTAGACAGCCCCCACATTTTTTTCGTTCTGGCGACGCCATTAATTTTGTACAAACGAAAATCTCGCCTGCACAGTTCTGTACAAACCATGTAGGAATGCTTGCGACAATTTGTGATTAAATTGGACATGGTGGAAGAGAATACCATTTAGATAGACCCCACTTTGATTTCGTTCTGGCGGCGCCCCTAATTGTGTACAAACAAAAATTTCGCCTGCACATTTCTGTACAAACGATGTAGGAACGATTGCGACAATTTGTGATTGAATTGGACATGGTGGGGGGGGGCTACCATTTAGACAGCCCGCACTTTGTTTTCGTTCTGGCGGCGCCCCTAATTGTGTACAAACAAAACTTTTGCCTGCACATTTCTGTACAAAAGGTGTAGAAACGATTGCGATAATTTGTGATTGAATTGGACATTTTGGGGGGCTAACATTTAGACAGTCCCCCACTTTTTTCGTTCTGGCGACGCCCCTAATTGTCTAAAAACGAAAATTTTGCTTGCAGATTTCTGTACGAACGATGTACAAACGATTGCGACAATTTCTGATTCAATTGTACATAGTGGGGGACTACCATTTAGACAGCCCCCACTTTGTTTTCGTTCTGACGGCGCCCCTAAGTGTGTACAAACGAAAAATTCGCCTGCACATTGAGACCATTTCCGATTAAGTCTGATAAGGGGGGGGGGGCTGTCTAAATGGACGTCTCCTTTTCACCTCTACTGTAATTAAATTCTTCCTCGAGAAAATCTGTAATCAACACTGTCAGTAGCTACGTCGTCGACTAATATACCTTAACAAGTACAGCTTTATTTTCGTATATTTTACAACAGTTAACCAATTTAAAACTATCGCAAACAAGAATATGTAGTCAACTTCTTAAATACTTCGCTCGCAGGAACCCGTTCAGCGCGTGCAACAAGCAAAAACAACATGTTTGGCGTCTCACAAATGAAAAAGGGGAAAAAAGAAAAGCAAAAGCAGCACGACAGTGCCTTATCGCAGTCAGAGCTGACAACATAGTTTCGGTCGTTACTAACGCGAATAGACCTACTAGCGATGTACAAGAGTTATACAGTTACAATATACGTTGTGCCACAGTAGCGCTACAGGCGGAATGTGCACGAACTACAAATGAATATGTTCCCTTACAAGCATCAGACACTGTTGCACCCTCTTTACATTCTACACATCATTTTTTCTCCCACTTTTTGACCTTGACAAGCAGAAGTACCAGGCTTTCCGAGTTCACAACCATAAACTCTTTGTGTACAGAGTACGTTTTCAGTTCTTCCAATGACTCTGCGCGCGAAGAACAGGGGTGATGATCGGGCTACCGAATACGGAAGTCAGAGACACCCGGTTGCAACTTTAAATGTAAAATACAAATATAGAGCCTTGACAATGCCGTGAGGATGAATATATATATATATATATATATATATATATATATATATATATATATATATATATATATATATATATATATATATGTCTCTGTGAGTTGTCTCTTCACCCATTATTATGCAAATATGCCTAGATGCCAAAATTTAGGGACTTTATGGGGTTCTACACAGTGGTTTTTCAGCTTTTCCTCCAATAGTAGTAATTAATATACTGTAAAGTGACAAAGAAAATTAAATTTACTCGAAAACAACTCTTATGATTTTGTATACATTTTAGATCTTTCATATTAATAATGTAAGTGACAGAAATTACCAATATTAAAATTCGGTTTTTGATTTTTATATGTATTATCTCTAATATTTTAAAACGTGTTTATGATTTTACAACTTAGTAATACGGATGGTTGTTAGTAGTACAAACATCCCTTCATGAGTACAGAAATACCCTCGGCTCCATTTTAAGCGAATTGAGACTAGGGAAAATGGGAATTTCATTCTGTTTACACTACATAACAAATTTTTTTTGGAGAAATCAGTTGTTAATAAGCCGTTAGATAAGATGGTATAAAATATAATGGGATTAAACCGTAAAATTCATATTACTTTGCCATATAACAACTAAATTATTTATGTACTTGATCTTGTTTATATACCTCAGTTAACGTTTTGCTTTCTTTTGTAGGAACTTTGGATCCCGTTACCATTTTATATCTGTTACCATTTTATATCTGTTGATGTAGGGAAATATTTCTAATTTGATTTAATTCGAGAGCTCTGTACTAAGTTTAAGCTGAAGTTCACAGCATATTCAGACAAGTACGGTACTTCAAAAATATTCCATACAGTACTTTATAAAATATTTGAGTGGGAGGGAAGAAAAATTTGGAAAATGTACCATTAATATCGTAATAGGCATCAACTTGGTTCACTGTTTTAGAAACACGACAAAAAATAAATAGAAATATTTTAGGAGGCAGAAATCATTCTCGGCCAAAACAAAACACTGAGTATGCACAAGAGAAGTGTATACGTGTTTCACATGTTTCAATCTTTATTTTTTCTCCCATTATAATTTCCGATCTATGAATCAGAAAACAATAGGATTGGCATCAAGTTGTTCAGCTTTACAAAAAGAGTGTTCTTCACTGTTAGAGCGACAGAGGCATTGTTAGAAAATTCAAAAGGAGAGATTAAGGAAAAATCCATCTTGCCTGACTTTGTAATGTAACTTCTAAGCAACTTAAGTAAAAAGAGAAATCTACATAGCAATGTTACGTAATATTTTCATCTATCTAGGTATGTGGTAATTAGCCTACTGAAATAGAGGGCGACAGCATAAGTTTTTAAGGGATGATTATGGGGAAAATCATCTTTACTCATAACCCGTTATAACTCCATCGTACATAAGATACAATGAAAAGAAAAGTACAGAAAATATTTAACTGCTTAACATTAGTTAGCACCACATTAACAGCTCCACAAATTTTCAAAGATAATGATTAGAGAAAATTGCGTGTTTCTTTTTAACAAATTGGATAATATCTTCTGTTCTATTGTATGTCTAAGGTTTATCTATAATTTAAGTGGTTCTTTTATTATTTGATCATGTTGCCGGCTGAGAATCCATATGCTGTATGCAACAAGCCAATATTTCGCAAACAGTTGATTTATCTTGCTGTGTATGCAAACACCGATTTCAAGTCAAAAATTGTTTGAAATTCGGCTTGAATGTTGAGTATGACATATACATGACAAAAGGTATTTTAACATGTAAATGTCATGATTGTATCAAGAAAAGGAATGACAACACAGCAGTAATCCCAACTATTGTGAAGACAACAAAAGAGTCCGAAGTTTTAAGCAATGATAACTCATTAATAGAGTCATGTAGTGAAGAAGAATTTCGAAATAACTCAACTAGTGACTCCAAAACCTAAAGTGAAAATGAGAACTGCAGCAAATTTTGTAGTGTTGTGTCTATATGTTAGAAAAAAATCTTGAAGCTTTACAAACCGACAGTGTTACTTATGAAACCCTTAAGACTGAAGTCATTTCTCTCAAGCAAGAAAACTTGAAGTTAGTCCAATTGTTAGAAAAATTCACTGAAATAACAAATCCAACATATGCTAAAACTGTAAATAAATCCTCTCAGAATACCCCACAGGTGCAAGGACAACTTCACTGCAATAACAATAGTGTGCAGGTTAGCAATGCCAAGGTCAGTTTCCTGAGGCAAACACAGACAGCAAGTAGCAATCTGTATAAAAGGCAATAGTAGAAAGCATCTGGATTCTGACAGCACGGTGGTACATGAACTTGTCAAAACTAGATCAACATTAGTGCAAGGAAAAGACTAATAATAAATAAAGCAACACAAACAAAAGCAATTTTTGTTACAAGGTTTCATCCGCTTGTGAAGAATTACCGAATTTTATTAAGGACATGCTAATATAGACATATAAAAATATGTGTAGGTATTCTTCTTTTTATGCTCGACAAATAACTTTGATGATATTTTAAATGCTAATGTATTGCCGGAAGAAGTATTTTTTTTTATTGAATACTATGGTTTACTGAGAAATGATATTGAGTGTGTGAACACTGAATAAACTAAATAGAAATATAATAAGCAATCAATCAGATAAGTCAATTATATTGTTCTATCAAAACGTAAGTGGTTTAAATAGTAAAGAATTATATTTTATTGACGAAGTTAATTGCACTGATTATGACTTAATATGCATATTTGAGAGTTGGTTTAAACATGGCAAATTTATTTAGAACAGTTACATTACTGAGCAATGTAACTATACGTAAAGACAGAAATTTTCAATTAACAAATAAAAATGCAGGTGGTGGTTGTATGCTGTGGTGGTTTCGATAAATAAAAGACTAATTTATGATGTAGCACAGCTACAGTTTTCGAGCCTAGATGTGATTATTGTAAAATTATGTATATCCAATAATAATAGATTTACATTATCTTCCGTCTAACATGCACCGAAAGAATTTACAAATTATTGTGATTCGCTGAATAAACTACCAATTGAAGAAAACTAATATACCAATTAAAGAAAACTTGAAAATATTGCTTCTTGGGGATTTGAATTCTGCAGGTATTGAATGCCACAGTGGAATCGTGAAAACTAAGTATTCTTATCTAAAAATAAAAGCTGAAAACATGTTAGAGTTTGCGTCTATATTTAGCTTAGAGCAGTGTAACCAACCATATGACATTCAGGTGTCGTTTAATATGCTAGATCTAGTTCTAATATTAGTGCATATTTAATATGGTTTTATGTGAACCCATTTGTTAAAGTAGATAGGTTTCATTCACCTTTCGTCTTCGAATGGAAGGTTGATAAAAAGTTAAATTTGTTGAATTCAGATAATTCTCAAGTTTAAGGTGAAGTATATTGCTATGTAAGAGCCAATTTCTACCAATTATACAAGGACATTAAAAATAAGATGAAAGTCAATAGGTGTTCGGGAAATGTAAACAGCAGTACGGTAATATTGCTTGAATATTTGGAAAATATACAGAAAACAAACGTACCTGAAAAGCCTATTGTACCTACAAAAGAGGAAATGTAAAGCTTCTGGGATTATCAATTTTTTATATTGATAAAAATATATATTTGGTAAAATTTAAGAAAACTGGTAATTTAGTAGTCATATATATATATATATATATATATATATATATATATATATATATATATATATATATATATATATATATATTGCTTTAAGAAAATGTGTTAAAATAATGTACAATAAATTTTTGGAATGTTATATCGAGCAGCTGAAAAATAGTATTTATATCAACAAATTGTACTTTTGATATAATTTTAAAAAGTACTAAGACAAAAATGACATAAATAGAATTTTGTTCAAAGATACCACTGTTGCAGGAGTAAGACAAATTGCTGAAGTTTTAAAAGATGTATTTCATAAAAAATTTAATATACAAGTTAATATAGTAGATATAACAGTACAGGTAATACAGTAGAATTCTATCGTGTGTCATATTTGCTCTGACACCACATTGTTCCATATCGAAATATGTAAAAATGATGTTGTTGGAGAAGTAGGTAAATTTCGATCATTAGCATCTTCAAGACCTGGGATTTTCCTAATTATATCATTAAAGCATGCTCGAGAGAAATAGCTCCAGTTTTGTCAAAAATATACTTATTAAGAATTAGATCATTCCCATGTAAATGGAAACATGTTCATGTGGTACCAGTTTACAAGAGCAACGACCAGTTAAAACAAACAACTACAAGCCAATAACCTTATTGAACAAATTCTCTAAAATTTCTGAAACTACCATTCACATACAGTTCTTTTTTAATGTAAAAATATGTATTTCAAGAATCACAGCACGGCTTTTATAAAAGGAAATTAGTTGTAACCAATCTGTGTGAAATAGCAGATTTTGCCTACTATGCAATGATGTTATATACATTGATATATACCTTGATATATACATTGATATACATTGATATGATATACATACATATATCATATCACAAACTGATATTATATACATTGATATAACTAAAGCTTTTGATTCAGTTGATCACATATTACTATTAAAAGGAACTGTCAAACATAGGTGTAACTCCTTTGTATCTATTTTTTTTTGAAAGCTTTGACTGGTAGAATATTCCAAATTAAAATTGGAAATGTCAGATTCATCCACTATCAGTAACGGAGCTCCTCAAGGTTCCCCTCTGGATCCACTAATTTCCTCACTTGTTATTAATGACTAACCAGCAATTTTAAATCATTTTAATATTTTACTTTATATTAATGATATTAAGCTTTTTAGAATAATAAACAATAGTGAGGACAACGTTAGGAATTAAAATTAAAATTGGAAATCTCAGATTAATCTACTATCAGTAATGGAGTTCCTCAAGGTTTCCCTCTGGATCCATTATTTTTCTTACTTGTTATTAATGAATAGCCAGCAATTTTAAATCATTTTAATATTTTACTTTATGGTGATAATATTAAGCTTTTTAGAGTAATAAATAATAGTGAGGACAACGTTAGGCTACATGAAGACTTAAATAGAATCATTATATGCTGTAAAGATAATGATATGAATATCAATTGTTTAAACACTAAGTGTATGACCTACAGTAATCAATCTCAATACTACGTGAGTCAATACAAAATACAAAGTACTACAATACAAAAAGTTGACTCAATGAAAGATTTAAGTGTAACATTTGACAGGTCATTACGCTTTAGTAATCACATTCACAGTATACGTAATGAAACAAGGAAAATAATTGAGAACATGTTTAATCAATGGCATGCTTTTTGTCAGTCAGATGCTTAGAACTTTTTATATAAACTGTTGGTAAGATCAAAATTATTTAGAATATGAGACTGTGATTTGGGACAGCTAACAAATACTCCCGTGGAAAAAATTGAAATAGTTCAAAAGTGTTTTATAAGAATACTTTATTTTAAGCTAGGACTGGATTATTATTCAAACACATCTGAATTTTCAAATATATTTTGAATTGAAACGACTGGTTGACAGAAGAAAATTGATTGAATCTGCATTTATAGAATAGATACTTGAGAACCGACTTAACTCAGACTAGGATATGTTTAAAGATGTGGATTTTAAAATTTCATTATATGGAACAAGGGTTAAAATATTATTGTAACCACATAATAGGAAACATACTTTAATCTCTGGGCTATTAACAAATTATAAAGATGTATTTCTTAGAATGTGACTTTACTTCAGAATTTATAACATAACTAAGTACAGTAGGAAGTCGAAAATCCGAACAAATTGGGACCAGAGAGAGTTCGGATTTTCAAGTTGTTCGGATTTTCGAAAATGACCAAGAAAATGCCATTTAGGCTTACATACACTGTACGGTATGCTCTTCTATCGATACAGTGATATTCAGTACATACAGTAATTACAATACCGTACGTAAGGCTACTTACATTTAAAGTTTCTGAAGAATCTGCTCGTACACTAAATTACACTGATCTTGTAAGTCACGCTTAAAACTTTTAGGCCTAACAGAAAATAAAAATAGAAATTTATATGACAAACAATTACATATGAATGAACTTTTGTAAAAACACTGACTTCACATAACGTCGACGGACACGCTATTATTTGTTTATCGCTAGCGTTAAGACAAAATGTAAAAAGCTTCTAGGGACCGCGTTCGGATTTTTGACGTTCGGATTATCGACGTCCTACTGTAATTGTTTTATCTTTACTTTTAATTGCTGACGTTCCAGTGTGTTAGAATTGACATAGAGTACACTCTCAGAATCTATAAATAAAGCATAAATAAGTTCATTTATAGGTTTTAATTTCATGTCGAGTTGGTCGAAATATCCAAATTTCTCAACAAACAAGTAACCACTTTCCAGAATTGTTGCACAAATCGAAAGTTATCGTGGAATATACATTTCTAAGTATCGTTGATTATTTAAGGCTACCTCTAACTGGAGAAAATTCGCCCTTATTCACAGATTTAAAGCTCAATCAAAAAGCTCAAGGAACGCAAGCCTGTACTGTACAAAAATCAGTTTCTTTTAAGATACGCAAAAGCCCTTTCTAAACAATATCGAAGTGGGCTTAATTCACTCCCTCATTTCTGATTGACTTCAAGATGATGATTATGAAACCTCTTAGGCAAATTTTCAATATGTATATATGCTTTTAAAGATTTTTTTCAAAAGAACTCCATATGAATTCCGAATTTTATTTATATGCCTATATCTATCTAAAGAATTTATTAATATTCAGTTCTGTAATTATATTCCAATTTTGTAATCCCACGTTTAAAATAACATTTTCTCTTTAAAATATACCACCATACTGAATATTGCTTTGTTTTCCTGTACAAAGTTCAGTTCTAAGCTAAAAATCAAGAACACGGTAAACTGTATACTAGGTAATAGTTCTATGCAATATTCATGTAATAAGAATTACCATACTATGCGTTCGTATATTTGTTTCGTTATTGGTGAATGTAATTTAGATGTGGCATTTAAATTTTTCATAATACCTTCTGTTCAAACGGAGATAGGACATCGAGCTGACAGGTTGAAAACAGAGATAGTTATCTTGGTGTCCTACTTGAATGCGAAGGAATTCGGTCGGAGATAGGACTGATAAGACAGTCGGTTGGAGATCGGACGAGCGGTAGTTGGAAGACACCGATCATTCAATGCTAACTGCTTGAGAATAAAACGTTTAGGTCATATTATGCCACCTGGATGGATTATCAAATTCTGTCAGTTTGCTGAGTGCACAGTATTACAATTTAAACAGGGGAATATGAGCTTGTTATAGGCTTTATTCTATTTCTTAGAAGCTGTACTATCCAAAATTTCTAGGAGTGAAATTAAAACGTAGATATCTCGTAATTGTGTTCGCAGATTATTTTGAACAGATGTTTCCCATACATACATACAGGGTTTGTCCGGGAAGTAAATAGGACTGATTTTATTCCGCCATGACTGTACTTCGGAGCGTGCGCGCACCGACTGGATCCGGTAGAGGGCTTTCCTACCAAACGAACGAGCGGCTGGTCAGTTGTCTCCGAGCACACGGAGAGTCAGGACAGGCTTTTTCGCGCGACGTGTTTCTGTGAGTGGTGCAAGCCGAAAATGCAGCGTTCGTTAGAGCAGAGGTACGCGATTAAATTCTGTGTTAAACTCGGTAAATCTGCGACAGAGACGTTTGATATGATCAAGCAGGCTTACCCAGATGATGCTTTAGCAAGAAGTGGTGTGTTTCGGTGGCAAAAGGCCTTTTCGGAGGGCCGGGAAGAGGTCGCCGATGAAGACCGTGCTGGAAGACCTTCGACTTAGACAAACACCGACAATGTGACTCGTGTGCGCGAAGTTTTGAACTCAGAGCGTCGACTAAGTATTCGTTTAATTGCCCAGATGTTAAATTTACCAAAAACTGTGGTTCATGAAATTGTGACGGAGCATTTGAACATGCGCAAGGTGTGCGCGAAGATTGTCCCAAAAGTGCTCACTGACGACCAGAAATTGCGGCGAGTGGAATTGTGCCAAGAAAATTTGAACATGTGTGAAAGTGACCCCCAATTTTTGAATAACGTAATCACAGGTGACGAATCATGGGTCTTTGAGTATGATCCCGAGACAAAGAGGCAATCTTCCGAGTGGCACACGCCGGCGTCTCCTCGCCCAAAAAGGGAAGAATGAGCAAATCCAAAGTGAAAACGATGCTCATTGTCTTTTTTGACATCAAAGGCATCGTCGATTATGAATTTGTTCCTCCTGGACAAACCGTCAACGCCAAGTTTTACGTGGAAATGCTCAAGAGACTCAAACGAAGGGTCAATCGGGTCCGACCAGACATCGGAGCCGACTGGAAGCTGCACCACGACAACTCCCCGGCTCACACCGCCTTTCTTGTGAACAGCTGCCTGACCAAGGCCGGCATCCCAACGCTTCCGCAGCCGCCCTACAGCCCAGATGTGGCCCCCCGGACTTCTTTTTGTTTCCTCGCCTGAAACGCCCGATGAAAGGCAAGCATTTTGAGACGACAGAGGGGATCCAAGCAGCTTGCACCGCGGCTCTCAAGGCTATTCCGGAGAATGACTTCCGTGACGCCTTCAATGCTTGGAAATCGCGCTGGTAGCGCTGCATCGACGCAGAAGGAGCCTATTTTGAAAGTTTTTAAAGAATTGTAACGATTGGCTCAATAATTTTTTTTAAATCGACTCAGTCCTATTACTTTCCGGACAAACCCTGTACATACATACACATTTTTTTCTTATTTCCATGTCTATTACAAAGATAAATAACAATATTATACATATAATCTCACTTTGGACGGTACATCAATAGATTGTAAACTTTATTCACTTACGAGTATTTTAGAATGTTGTTAGATAAGAACCTTTAGGGAAAAACACACTACTCGAGAACACAGGTTCGCCTATTTTGAAGTATCAGTTTCTCTGTTCCATATTTATAACTTTTATGATCTGTGGTTTAATGAGAAATCCAAGCAATATGAACTCACAGCGGGAATTAAAACGGCTCTACCGCTGCAAAAATAAGGAAGTTTACCTTTTAGTCACGAGCGAGCTTCTATTAGAATTGCAATAATAATGCTTTCACTCTTTATTATCATACTCGTAAATATTACCTTTGTAACATTTCCAAAAATAGATTATACTATATATATATATATATATATATATAATGTAAAATCAGTAGTGCATATTTACACCAGAGAGAGAGAGAGACCTTGTTGTTCACCATTTATAATCAATTAATAAAAAAATAATGCATCTGATTGAAATTTAGTAAAGTCTCAAAACAAAAACTGGCTGTTAACATTAGTAATGACAAGAAATATGTCCCATGGAGCACTTTTATATTCTTTTCTTAAGTCAGGCCACAAACGTGTTGAGTCGTTTCTTCTCGAAAACAGGAAGGAAGTGAGGACGAATTAATTGCGTGATGCGATGAGTAGGTGTACTTCGAGCTGCACTCTGTTATAGTTGCTTATTTCCTTTTAAAACTTCAGTTTTGTGTGATCAGAGTGATATTAACCACCACTCTATTTTTTTCCCTATTTTTCTGACAGTAGTAAGGGAATATATGTACAATGGTCTTTCGCAGGTCAAAATGTAGTTCCGGTGGTAAAATATCCCTCCTTCGGATCTTCGAGGGGAAGATGTCTTGGCAAGGACTGTTGGATGAGAGAGTAACAATGTGGAGAAGAGAGTTATCGAAAAGAAGATCAGCAAGAGCAAAATGTTTAGAATAGGGGAGTGGAATGTACGTATCATGTTACAGGGAGGGAAATTAGAAAATCTTAAAGGAGAAATGAAACAAAAAATCTAGATTTGGTAGGAGTTTTTGAAGTTGTATATGAAGGTAATAGAGAGTTGCAAACCAAAGAATATAGTGTTTTAATCAAGTAATGAAAAGGTAGTCATAGTAAAGAAGAATAATTCTTGATAACCTTAAAAAGTGAAAGTAGAATTTGTTGATGATAGAGTTATGATGTTCACACATGAAGGAAAAAAGAAGGATTTAGTTGCGATACAGACACTTCGCATACAACTGAAAAAGGAGAAGAAAATTATGAGAATGGAAGAAATTATACGCAGTGAGAAGAATTGTGCATGCGTAATTGTAATGGGAGATTTCAAGTCAGTTCCATGCAATGTGAATGCAGGAAAATAAGAAGGCTGTGTAATAAACACGTATGGTTTAGGCGCGATAAATGGACGTGGAAACTGGTTAATAAGGAAGGTGGCAGAAAGATGTACGGGAAGTTAAATAACGAGTTACGAAGGAAAACAGACAGATAAAAGAAAGAGATTTACAAAAGAAAATGCGAGGGCATAGAAGAATTAGAAAGTGGGGAAATATGAAGAAATGTACAAGGAGTTGAAATACATTTAATTTTGGAGGAAACAAGCAGGTATTATGATTTCAGTAGAAAATGGAAGTGGGTAGGTAGTCAACGTGAAAAGTGATGTCTTAGGAAAATGGAAATAATATATTGATGGGCTATATGAGAGCAGATATAGATCGTGTAGCCTAGATGCTTCATTAATTTAATTATATTAAGATTGGTATAATTTCTTCGAGTAATAACCCTATTGTATCTTTTCAGAACAAATGTTTATTTCTCAGTCAAAGTATTATATTTGAGTGTTATATCTCTTACATTCGATGAATAAGTAAATAAATAAAAATAAATGTATAAAAATTAAAATTAAAAAATCATAGTGTGAGAAATATATAATTTATTTCCTTTCAACCTATTTACTGTTGTGTTGAATAAATTACGTTCTTTGATACCACACATCAAAGTCTTATTAACATCTTCCCTTATTTTATCTCCTTACATAGTGCAAAGTACATTACAACTAACTATTTTAATATGCTGGTTATAGATGTGTTTTCGCGACATAGTTAACATAGAAATCGTTTAGAAAAACTAAAACAGAATAAACATCCCGATTTTACGCAAATTTCACTACCATCGTATCCTGCTGTTGGAAATAAATTCATAGAGAAAGTAAATTCTTTCTCCAAATTCAGGACAAATCCGGAACCAAAGATGGTATTGTAATTGAGTAAATATTCTATGTAATTTATACTTTGAAATCAATTTGGAAACTTTATTTTTTTCTTTCCTTTTGTATTTCTTTTTTTTCAAGAATTAGAATTTGAACAAAGATTTTGTAATATCTGTGATTGACTATGCAATTGCTGTGAAAAAGTGAAATTGAGTGCGTACGTAAGAAAATATACACTAACATTCTTTTTCTTTCAAAATAATTTCATCATATTTATCTGTGATTTATATCAGATAATAATTGATTATCTACTTCTATAGAGATTCTTTCAGTTGTTTAAGATGTTAATTAAAAGGAAGTATGATTAATGTTAAGGAGAAAGCAACGGAAGTTTAAAATAATAATAGTAATAAGTAAATGAGATTGAAACATCAACTTCCAGAACTTAATTTAGAGAATGATTCAGAGAGCTTTGTAATAGCTACGTAGAGGACAGGGTATTCATTATATCCAGACTAAATTATAGTGCAAAGGAACACAATGTATAATGCACATGGCTTCTTCCTTTGTGCCTTTAAACAAATGAAACATAAACATTTACTATTTCCATCTGTTCTCTTCCATGAACTATAAAAACTATTTATTTTGTTCCTACATTTTATCAAATAAGTGTATCTAATTTGTATGTTTCAGAGGTGTTATAGTTCACATTAAGTACTAAAGGCAAATCCTTAATGTAACAGTTTTTGTATTCTGGGAGTTCTTATCTTTTGACGAATCTATATTCTCAGATGTTTCGGAGATAATGTTTTCGGAAATACTACAACCAGTCATTGATAAATGTTTTCTTTTTTTTTTTAAGTTTTACGTCCCATGTTTATGCCGGTTTGGCTAAAGGAGACAGTGATGATGATAATGAAGGAAAGGGTGGAATGAGGAAAGTGAGAGGAAACGGGAGAATCCCGAGAAAACCCACCCACACGGTGTTTGTCCATCACAAATTTCACTTGGCGCGAGCTGGGATAGAACCAAGAGCCCCATGCACCAGAGGTTAACGCTCTCTCACTGAGCCACCGCGCCCCTCATTGATAAATGTATTTAGATGCCTGTGCTGTTATTATTTCGGAAATTTTACGAAGAAGTATTAACAAATTTGGCTAAATGATATCGTGGTTAACGCTTGTGGAAAAATTACAACAAATCATTGACAATGTACTTACATGTCATTGTAGCATGCTTTCGAAAATTTTACGAGGAATCACTGACAAATTTCTCCATTGACATTGTTATGTTTGATCATATTCTAGCGTAATACGAAGGATATATTGATGTTGGGATAAAAAATGGTCGTTTATTGTTACTAATCTCTATATATGAGAGTGGAAATTATAACTACGTATTAACGCCTAGGCCAAACTATTTAGCTAGAAACTTGAAATTTAGACAGTGCATAGGGTATGTGACATAAAATGTCACTGAGGAGAGATTTTTTTCTTTCTCGAAATTCGACATTAAACTTGCGAAAATAAAGTTGCCGTTTTTAAAATGTGATAAACTTATCCTTAACTCGAAATCCCTTAATATTAATGATATGAAATTTGATATTTTGAATTTCCATTTAAAATAATTTCAGCTGAATGGAATGAGGATAAAATCTCCGTATCTCGAAATTCCTCAAAAGATTGAGGCATGAAATATGATATTTAGATTTGTGGTTTAAAATAATTAAATATCTGTTTCAGCGTTTTTGGATGTTTGGCCTACTGTGGGAGAGAGGAAAAAAAGGGCTTACCAAGAGGTGCATACGAGGTGTTCGAATTTCGCGTGAGACAAGCACAGGCGAATTCTATATGAAAAGATTAGAGAAAGACACAAAATATTGATTCGAAATTTGAAAATAAAACCATTAGTTCATTGTTCCATTGTCATAGTCATACCCTATAAACAACATGTGATATGTTAATTAGAGAATTGATAACCGTAGTAAATGCTGAAATAGTTTGTAATATTAGTTGCGAAAACAATTAAACTACAACAAAATCAATTTTTAGCATTTTATTGTTCACCTTTATCATTTGCCACTTTATTTTTAACTCTGTATGCAGTGATACTCAAAACATTTAAAGCATGAGAATCTTAAAAGTAGATCAACTGGTCAGGATGGGTCTCTAGCTAGAAGTTAATTTCCTTAAATG
The DNA here is from genome assembly GCF_964235325.1 of Thermobia domestica. Classification (NCBI taxonomy): domain Eukaryota; kingdom Metazoa; phylum Arthropoda; class Insecta; order Zygentoma; family Lepismatidae; genus Thermobia; species Thermobia domestica. The sequence continues at coordinate 130,218,241 of NC_137462.1, read as the reverse complement.
TTGTAACACAGATGTAACATTGTTTGTGTGAAGTTGAAGAGTATTACTGCAGATATTTTCATTTAACTCTGCGTCGACGTTTTATAGTAAAAAGTTCATTTTGGTCTTTAAAGCTTATATTCGAATGGGAGTGGCTTTTACTTAGAGAAAGATGTCTATTCTGCAATTGTTAAATTATAATACTTGTATACCCAAAAATTTGAAAAAATATTATAATGGCTTATTGTTATTATGATTGATAGTAACCTTCATATAAGTAGTTTTGATCCCCCTCTCAAAATTATTAACATAAAATTGACTAGTTCTCGAATGTTTGTGATGAATCATCTTCCCTAAATTCTATTCGTATGTGAAACTACCAAAGCAAATTTTGATTCTAATTTTCTCTATGTTTCTGATCTTGAATAACCATTTTTCAAATGTAGGATACGGCCTTCCTCAAAATTACAATTACACAATTAGCGCGCTTGTCGCCTTCTTGTATATATTCCTGAGTTGGGAATCTACTTAATTGACTTTCAATAGTGATAATTCTGCAGTTTCTCCTAAGAAAAGTATTTCTCTTCGAAGGCAATATCTTGTTAATTATGTAGGGCTATATGGATTTAGCTGTATCTCTTCATCAAGTTTACTTTCGGGTGTCGATAAGAAAGTAAGCTGTTTGTGAGGAAGAAGTCATACTTGAAGTTTTAACAAATATGCACATTTCATGACCCCTATATCCGGAAAGATTTTTCTTTTTTCTGGATGTAGTCCATCTGTTCTTTCTTCCGTTTGCTCCGATTATTATAATCCTCCTCTTTACATACTGTATAACATATCTGACGAATTTTAAACTTTTTTTCTAAAGGATTCTTCACACTTTCTATAGGATTTCTATAGGATTCTTCACGGACCGTTTCTGAATTTTCTTCCTACCCCTAAAAATAAGGGTAGTCTAATGGATGGTAAAAGAATTTGCTAATTTCGCGAAGAGACGCTTTAATAATCTTGCTCATATTTCATAAATTAATATTTCATTAACAATCTTATAATATAGCATTAGGATAATGCATAAGACAAGACGAGACGAGACCGGGCAAGACAGTTCTTCCAATAGATAAGAAACAGATTTTTTGACATGAAACAACATCAATTCTTGCCTCATGCATATTCCTAGGTATACTTAATTTTCCTGCGAAACATTCTAAGTTTGCGGGGGCGGGGGGGGGGGGTAAGTTCATCCTGAGCCATTTTCTCAAAAATGATTCAAGTTACTTTGTTCACATTTCACAAACAAATGAGCAGCTCGGGGCAGGACAATAGTAAGTGCCATGTTCTAAGTAACAAGTAAATCGCAAAAAAAAGCTCAACATTTTCATGTAATGCGATTGCAATGACACATACTGAACAAGATTCCCCTGTAGAGTGGAAGTACAATTCCGAACTTAAAGTACTTGTATACTGTTCTGTGATCGTATCTCAACTTATTCAATCTTTTTTTTTTTTTTTTTTTTAATTCTGGGTAGAAGTGGCGCTTAAATATATTCATCAACAACCTTATCAAGTGGCTTCAGTAATTTCTTATTAAAAATCCACAAGGGTTAGTTTACTTTTGGGGGTGAAGGTCTTATTCTTATGATTTTGTTGATACGAAGATATGCAATTTTGTTCATATTTTATATATAAATGTTGCATTAATCGCCTACTATATGGCATAAGTTATATATATATATATATATATATATATATATATATATATATATATATTGAAAAGGAGTAGTTTACTCTTATAGAAGTAATTTTCACAGCGACAGCCAACTTTGTTATTATTTCATAAATAAATATTTCATTAACAACCCTACATTATGGAATAATTAATTTACCATGAAAAAAGTCCATAATAAATTGTTTGCTCTTGGGAATGAGCTTCCTTCAGTCGAAGTTTTCCGTAAATGCCTATTACAATGTTCTTCATGTCATAAATAAATGTTTAAGTAATAACTACGAAATTAAAACTAAAAAGGAAAGAAGTTTAGTGCAGTTGCTGGTACGTTCTATTTTTAAGTATAAAGTTACTAATTAAATAACAAATAAAAGTGCTTCATCATGTGGTACCTTTCGTGTGCCAACTTGCATTTCTTAGTAGCTGATCAGTCCTGATACTTCTTCACAATTGCATAAAATTGTCACATTTTTCAAGTTTCTTTTTTTTTTAATTAATAGATCGATTTGTTTTTACTACGTTTGTAAACAGTGAGGCTATATTGGATGAAAATTGCAGTTTAGACTGGGATCTAAACCACTCCAAAGTAATCGATTCTCTTCCACTGGGAATCGAACCAGGACGCCGTCCACTAAAAGCACTTGGGCTGGGCTAGCAACTAGACTGACAACGAAGGCTCAAGTTTTTAAAATATCATTGTAGCTATTGAATAAGTGCAGATTAAGAATAATCACACAAACTTTAGGCTTCATTTCTACACTATGTTATAATAATGTTATCGTGATATTTTGTTTGTTCGTCTCTGACAAAGACGTATATATATATATATATATTGTAAGCAGTTGCGGCGATTGGACGTTAAAAGTGGGGGGGGGGGCAAGATATGATCTGAATATGTGTATATCAGTGTTACTGTTCCTGGTTGTTTCTAACACTTTGTTTGACGAAAGGTTGTATAATTAATAGGATACTACCTTTTTCAGTTAAAATACCGTATATCGTGTTTCATATTTAATTACGTAAACTGGCAAGAGCAACGCACATAGGTACTAACCCTTGATTCCTTGCTCATGAACATCTTAAAATTCTGTCAGGAAAATTGTGTGATCAAATTATATAACACATTTGTAAAACAAATAAATAGAAAGGATATTATTAATCATACTAATGAATAATGAGGCTTGTTTTGTAGAAGTTATATTGAAACTGGAAATGAAATCTTTGAGTTTTACGTCCCACGGTTATGCCGGTTAGGCTAAAGGAGACGGTGATAATGAGAGATGAGTGAAATGGTGGAATGAAGAAAGTGGGAGGAAACGGGAGTACCCCGAGAAAACCCACGAGCACGGTGTTTGTCCACCACAAAGTTCACTTGGCGGGGGCTGGGATCGAACCCGGGACCCTAAGCACCAGAGGTGAACGCTCTACCACTGAGCCACCGCGCCCCCACTATATTGAAACTGGGCATTAATGAACAACTTATATTTTTAATTCCACACATGCCATTAAATATATGTTATTACTCTTAGAAAATGAAAGACAGTAAATACTGCAAGCGTATGCTACGACGCAATTGTAATATTAATTCCTTTGAATTGCAATTAAATCGCAATTCCTGTATCTGTCTTAACTCCACGGGAAGACAAATAACCAATACACACTTACGCAACGACAAATATTATATGGTACCATTTTTTTTTCTATGAACCAGTAATATATGCAAAAACTTTACATTTATAAATGAAACTATATGCATTAATCTTCTAATTATGGCTTTTTAAAGGTAAATTATTGAATTTCAGTCAATCAGCTACAACATCATCCCTATTTATCCTAGGATCATGTTTAGTACCTCATTTTCTTCAGAGTACAACAACTTTCAAACTGTTCCATTTACGTTTTCCTATGAAGGGGAAATTTTGAGGGAAATCTGGATTTTTTTCAAACTTTGATCCCCTCTGGATCCCCTTTGTTAACGCACAGATCTCTAAATCAACTGAAAAATACGAAGGGGTGTACTAAATGTGTATAAAAAATTCAAACTTCTATCTTGAAAACTAAGTGCGTGAAAATGTTTACCAATGAGCTAAGAACATTCCCACAATGCCCCAAATGACCCGAGTGTAATATAAAATTTTCCTACATCCCTATGTATCCTATGATCATTGTTCGTACATCATTCCTTTTAGAATAGAAAATACTTTCAAACGGTATCACTCACATGTCTCCATCATGTATCTGAGGAGGGAAAATCGCGAAAAAAGGGATCCTTGTTAAAAAGATGTCCTTTCTTTCTTTCCTTTTTTTTTATCTTTTTGCCCCTCTGGACCCCCCCTTTTTATCGCAGAAATCTGAAAAGAATCTAGAAAATATTAAGGGGTGCACTGAATGTATGTGCAAAATTTCAATCTTCTAGATACAAAATTAAGCCCTGTAAAAAGTAATAAAAAAGTCATAACAAAAAATATTATTTTTAGTTTTGACGTCATCACACTCTACGTCTCGACGGAGAAAGGCGTGAAAGCATATGTAACGTGTTCTACAATGCCTCCAGGCTTGAGGAAAAAAAAGAAGTAAAAATCTTGGTACATTTTTAAAATCGAATAATGAAGATTCTAGCCTATCACCGAAAAATAGATGATATAATTTAAAAGAGTTAAGTGGTCACTCCAAAGAAGTGGGGGGGGGGCAACTGCCCCCCCCTTGTTCCCCCTAATCGCCGCCTATGATTGTAAGACAGATACATATTGGCATTTTGAAGTTCTGTTTGGCCATAAATGGAAATTTGTTTGCACCTTCCTTGTTGATATAGTGACTAGCGGCTGAGCCTTTAGTACTTGAAATCCCGCGTTCGATTCTAGCTCGGAAAGCATCAAAATCTTTAGAGGTTCAGATCACACTTCAAACTATAGATCTCTTACCTTATAACCTCACTGCTGACAAAAGATTTAACTACAAGTGAATTCAATTAAAATCTATTATTTCTTACAACTTCCCGTCGACATCAGAGTTGGTCACAAGACGAAATTTTCTGGTTGATTGTACAATGATAAGCAATATGCAGGCTGAGAGGGAATTAACTCCCTATTGAAAATTGTTTATAACTTATTTAATAGTTAACCAATTCGTGAAACATAAATATTTTCTTTCTTACAATGGTAAAAATTATTCCTTGATATCTCATTTATGTCATCGCAGGTGTCACTGACGATACATGACGAAACGTTTAACCTTGTGTGACCTGGCTCAGTCGGCATCCTGGTACGAAGTATGGCAGTCTATGGTGTAGGAACACAGATGATGGCGAAGTGTAAAAGGATCTTGTGCCTCGGTAGATGCAAAGAAAATAAGGAATTGCTATCTTGAAATACTTAGATCAGGACTAGATCAGTCTAACTCCTCGTGTAATTACAACGCTGCTTCGCCCGATACGGATATACAGGGTAGACCATTTATCTTGAAACAACCCCATAGCTTTTAAACTAATGTCTTAATAATAATAATTAAAAAAAAAACTCTACTGAGGGAACAATTGAGCATAAATTATAATTTAACAATATAACTATTTGACCTATTTTCTCCACAAAATCTGTTATAAAAGTTTTTAAATACTGATTTTGTGGAGAAATTAGGTCAAATAGTGTTTAGAAAAAGTTTCCTGCGCATCAAACTGTCTACAAAAAGTGTTGATTCTGGAAACAGTGTTTCAGTAGACTATTTAAAACACTTACATTTGTCGAACACTTTGAAAATAAAGTTATGATGTTTTGCAAATACATTTGAGGAATAGTTGGAAAACACAGTATAATAATTTTATTTTGACATGTAGAGTACGTTTAGAAATTCAATGACTAAACTCTGAGAGGTGATTCCTTATGTTAAATAAACTTTAAAAAAAAAAGTTCTAATAAACGTAGATCGAGAAACACCCTTTAGAGTTATAAACCTCCAAAAATGCAAAATATTACAATTTATAAAGCCTGACTTGAAAACTGTGGGATCCATCTCAGTGGTTCAAGACATTACGCAGGAGCTAATATGCGCTCTATCTAAATTTCATGTCCTATATTACTCCGGAACCAGCGAATCGAATTGTACAAAGAAATTGGGGTAGGGGATACACTTTCAAGTAATAATTAAGCGTTCGTTGCACCAGTATAATTCTCAAGACCTTGTTCCAGTAGGATATATTTAAAAAACTTATTCTTGTCGAGCATTTTCAAAACAAAGTTATTTTACATTTTTGTAGATACACAAGGAAAACACAGTTATGATGTTAAACTTTATTTTAGCTTCGTGTAAGATCGTATGAAGGGTATATAGATGTTAAATGTGCTTTGCAGAGATGTTCAATCTCGCGACATCATAATGCCGTTTCCAGGAATTTGTTATCTAGAATCGTTCCGGATATATTAAATATGTTGATAAAGTTTGCAACACTGCTTAAAATACGGGACCACGGTGGCTCAGTAGTAGAGTGTTTACCTATGGTGCATGGGGTCCTTGGTTCGATCCCAGCTCGCACCAAGTGATTTTCATGGGGGACAAACACCCTGTGCGTGGGTTTTCTCGTGGTTCTTCCGTTTCCTCCCATCAGGCACGTAGCCAAGGGGGGCCCGGGGGTCCGGGCCCCCCCTTCGAGACCAGAAATGAAAAATTAAGGGAGGATAAAATAAAATGAAATGACAAAAAGAAGGATCAGCGTTAAAAATTAAAAAGAAAACTACAGGAAGCTTTTGCTTACTCTTTCTTATGAGATTTGTATTACTTGCAATATGGTGGCGAGGTAATCGAGGTATACTGGAAGAGTCAGGGAATTTGAAATTTCAAGAAAACTTATGGAATTCTCAGAATTCCTGCTACTAGTCAGGGAGATTTCAAGCTTTCGAAAGCATAAGTGCCGTTGTGTAACAGCGTGGACATTTTTAATCATAACTTTTCGTCATCGCATCCTTGCAGTATCAAACATGTTATTTCAAGGACAATTTTCTGTTGCTCCTTTAACCTGTCATTTGGAACCGACAGTAGTTGACAGAATAATAAAAACAAAAAATTATGTTAAAAGAAAGTTATGTTAGCATTTGATTCAACAGAGAAAGGAACGCACATATTGTAAAACTAGTTGAATATACACATCGCACAGAGGCTGTATTTGGAAGTCAACGTCTGTGGGAGTATCACCATTGATCTCAGCGACCACGAAAACTACGGATTTGATACTAATATTGGTCATTTTGGGCTATTTTTTACGTCTCGGTATCCACCCTCCGCTGACTCCCGGCCAAGTCATTGCTAATGGAAGTGTCACCATTGATTTCAGCGACCGCGAAAACTATGGATTTGACACTAATATCGGTCATTTTGGATTACTTTTAGATATCTTGGTATGTCACCCCCCGCCTCCGGTGACCTCCGGCCCGGAGCCGAATAGCGTGAATTTGGAAGTCAATGCGACTAGAGTTTCACCATTGATTTCAACGACCGCGAAAATATGAATTCGACACTAATAGCTCAAGTGGTAGAGCGTTGGCTTCGCATTCGGAAGGTCGTGGCTTCGAATCCCGCTGCCTACCATCCTGACTGAGGTTTTCCAGGGTTTCCCTCAGTCCTAACAGGCAAATGCCGGGATGGCACCTACTAAACAGGCCCTGGCCGATACGTTCCCAAATCCTTTCCATTGTTAATGTTGTTGGATATCCAATGTAAAATGGCCTCTGAGCTGTATCTGGTGATTGTTAAATAAATAAATAAATATCGGTCATTTTCTACCTCTTTTACATGTCCCGGTAAACGCCCCCCTGAGACTCCCCTGGTTCGAATTTCGACAAAAACGTTTAACTCTGGTCTGGAGCCCGGACCAAGGTATTCGTGACTAAAATTTGGCAACTCTCTGTCAATTTGTCTGGTTCCCAAGTCGGTTCCGGTAAACGCCTCCCTGATAACCCACTGTTTCGAATTTAAAAAAAAACGCTTCGTCTTGATCTGGGGCCTGGGCCAAGGTACCCCTGACCAAAATTTGGTAACTCTCGGTCCACTTGTCTGGTCCCCAGGCCGCACATAGACAGACAGACAAACACACAAACAAACTCGTTATTTTATTTATATTACAAGATAGTTTAGAAGACAGTATTCAGTCTGTACTTTTTATAATAATTGAGGTCATAATGAAAGGAAAATTGTTATATTTGAATAAACAGGAGAAGAACGTAAATATTGCAAAATCTTTTTCAATACTTTTTTTTATTATTATTTTGCTCGAAATTTCTTCATAGTTTGTTATTAAAATACTTGCCAACATATCCTCATTTTATTGTCCTAACAAACCAATATATGTTGATAGTAAAGTAGTTTAGATTGATCGAGCTTCTGGGCCTTCAGAATTTCATGTCACTCCCCCTCCCCCGTTACGAAATCCTGGCTAACCATCCAATATATGTTCCAGTAAAATAGTTTAGAGTGCTCGAGCCCCTTTTTTTGATTACCACAGTATTTCATGTCACGGACCCCCCCCCTTCACGAAATCCTGGCTACGTGCCTGCTCCCATTTTCACCACTTCATTCATTTCTCATCATCAGTTTCCTTTAGCCTAGCCGGCATAACCGTAGGACATAAAACTTAAAATATTGCATTTCATTTCACTGCTTAAAATATGTAATTTTGTAAATGTGTTGTAATTATAACTGAGATTAGGGAAGGGAATATAGACAAAAGTAATTCTTAAAAGTTCCCAGAAATACGTCATTTTAAGTAATATAACAATTTCTACCCATGTTATGTGTTGCTCTTCGTGGCGTAGGTGTTCTGTGAACATAATGAATAGAGTTGATTGTTTGGACATAAATTACTGTCGAGTATTGGTAAGAGGTTTGTAGATAAACAGCAAATTATGTACTTTGGCATCGAAGTTTCCTATGGATTACTTAAGTTTATTTAAATGTATTTAGCTCTAACTTGTAGAAGGAAAATCTACATACTACTTGAAAACTCTGTTACACCATATTTTTGTTAATTATGGTCATCAAAAGTTACAACTTTATACAAGGTCACTCTCAAGATCACTGAATGTTTTTTTTTTAATATTTACTTTATTTATTTTACAGTTGAGAAACATCCCTTGTAAGTTTAGGAATATTCACTAATTTAAGGTAATATATGTGGTAAAAGGCAGAATCATCATTAGATTAAAAATTAATACAAGAAAAATTAATCAAAGTGAATTTTTATTTTATATTTTCTTTACTAGAATCAGACATCAATTTTTCCTTTTCTGCTACTTCTTTGTTTTTGAGAAATTCATACTCTAACTGTGCTTCAATGTCCTTAGAGTCTTGAAAATCTACACTGTATGGATAGTTAGCTCGATTTTTATTCATTAATTTATCACTCGAAGAATATGTAGGAAAATTCTCTTCATCGAAAGATTCCTTGGTTGACATCATATTTGGAATTTCATTCTCATTGTTTGTTGTTGTTCCACTCAATGTTGGTTGCACCAGTAACACTACATACGGAGAATCTTCCTTATCTCCGAATTGTTTACTTGTATCAGCCACATATGTAGATGTGTGAACATGATCCGGAATATCAGATAAAGTTGCTTGTTGTTGGTATTTACTGTCAGGTGAACTGCCTGTAGTTAGTTGACTATTCATAGTGGTCGTTGTTGGTGTTGCTGAAGATCCTACGTGGAACGGACGAAAAGGGTTGAATTGTGGGATTAAGAAAGTTGACCAAGGTGAATTTTCTGCAGTTGCTGAAGTAAGAAGGGGAACTGGAACTACCTTGAAATCACTAAATGATTGTGCCGGGTAGATATAACGAAGTTCTGGAAACAGAAAACTTGCACCTTGGTAAATACCGGACACATCTCGTGTTTTCCTTTCTGCTTGTTCTGATCTGGTAAAGGCAACTACTATGATGACATATGCCTGAAATAAGAATACATAAATATATAGTATCTGAATTAAGTCATTTTTAAAACATTTTCAATTAATCCTAAATATATATATTTAAGGACTGACAGATGACATCAATCATCAATCATAAATAGCTATATGATTGTTTTTAATTCATTTTCCTTTTCTCTCTTTTTCATCCGTGGAGCATGAGGTGTTCAGAGCACAAGGAAATCAAGTCCAGTTAGTAAACTTGTGAGAAAAAGAGACATAAAATTTGTATGGTACGCTTAATTAAATGGAAAAGTTAACACTGCTTTTTACCTATAAGATTTATTCGCAATATCTGTGCATGGATCTTTTAAGCTCTAAAGGGACTTCAGATAAAGATTTTAAAGATAAAATGCGTTCAAAATTACCAAAACGTGGACTTGATTTCTTTGTGCACAGCATACTTTATATATCTGTTAGATGAAATTGAAACAACTAGGAAACCCAGAGGAAGAATAAATATTTCTTTGTTCTCGCTGCTGCATAATTGTCCGCTATGAATTCTTTTTTCGTTACTTTATCAAGTATACTGTTCTTGAAATAGTGCAATATACAGCCAAATCTGTACGATATGAATTGAGAGCTCAAAATTGATAATCATTCAACCTTTTAATTGTTTAAGAGCATTATACATACCTTTAGGCTCTTAAGCTCTACGTTGGTGTTATCTTGTTGGGGAGACACGAGGGACGCAGAAACTAAAAATTTCTCTGAACATTGTCACGGATCCTACTCTTGATGATGGCACTTGAAATTCACATACTATATTAAATTTGAAATCTTATGATAACTCTCTGTACCCCATTAGCCTATGAATTAATACTCCATTACTAACAAATGAACATTTCGAGCAACCAAGTTTAAATTAAAGTTTATGAAAAAAATTGAAATCCGTTCACAATAAAAGTTCAGCTGTTGCAGAAAATGATACCTACGAATGCTTCAAAGTTGGATATTAGGTTTGATCAAGTATCATCAAAATACAATTCTGAAGAAAAAATCGTGAATGTTTCTTTTCAGAGATCAGTTTAATAATTGGTCTACTTTTTTGATGTACCAGTATGTGAATGATATTTTGTGACATTTTATTGCTATGAAAGAAATTATCATACACAGCCGGATAAGCAACTTTCTGAAAAAGCAACTTTCTGAAAAAGCAACTGAAACAGCATTGAAAGAAATAATAGAACAATTATATAACAGCAACAGTCATCCTAGATCATCCAATACGAAACCCGATATTGTAATCGTATCCGGCTATTTAATGACTCATAGTAACATCTCTTTATTAGCTACATTGGAAATGATCATAATCCAATCATGCACATTTCTAAATTCCTAATTTCGCGAAGTGTCCTCAACATATCAGTTTTACGAATTGGTGCAATTAAATTGGAATGAATATTGAGATCCAATAGACAAAATAGAATCTGTAGCTACTCTTCACAGTATGCGAGACTTCAATCAAACTCTCAACCACATTTCTACAACACTAAAATTCACTCCAAAGTCACATAACTTTGACACCAGATTATACATGTTTATTTTCCGTTTGTTTCATTTAGGGCGTAATTTCTGGATGCAGATGCAGAGAAAGATAGAATCCTATAGTTAAGACTGTTTTCTTTTACATATATTTTTGGAGCTCAATAGTGATACCTTGTAGAGTAAACTAATTTTGCTTACACGAGTGTATTAATAGGATCGACCCTTGTATTAATAGTGAGTATTGAGAGTGAATAATTTACGGAAGAATTGGTAAAATATGAAAGTAATAGGAAACAGTAGAATGGAGACATAAGTAGATCCAGTAGGGGCGAAGGACACAGGCACCAGTGCTTCAAAAATCCGATGAGGGAGAAAACTGGGAGTCTTTCATCACCACCGCCCCATCCAGGAGTCCGTCGTGGATCTATCCTTAATGCAAAGATAACCCGCAGACAGAAATGTTGTTCACTATAATCTCGCATAGCTTGGGATCGAAGCAGAAACTTTTTGTATATACTAAAGACAAATGCTCTAGTACTGAGCAAACATTTCCCTTACGTTCTTCTTCGCAGAACGGCAATAGAGAACTAATACTACGTATCTACTTACAGTATCATTTTTCGATTTTCTATAGACACCTGCGTATGCGCATCAAAACTCGAAGAGTCCGTTTTCAAATTCCCCTTAAATATTACTGTTGTATTATTGATGACTTCCTCAAAATATTAAGTTTTAAAATAGGTATTAATGAAATAAACATTTGTTTTCATTATTTGGGAGCAGAGAAGTGTTTCAACATTAACTACTCCATCGCAACCATTAAAGAAGAGTAACGAGTCTAATAACCTTTACCAATTGCATTTTTAATTTTGTAACTACCGTAATACATTTAATAATTCAACTCTCTACAATTATCAAATCATAGTTCAGTTATATATTACTAGTTTTTAAGGAATGAAACAAGGCTAATTTCAATTCTTTTTCCAAATATGTATATGTACCGGATCGGATCCAGGATTTTCTGACATGGGGGTGCAAAAATAACTACCAGTACATTTGAATTAAATTTGATTTTTTTAAAATGCCTCTAGGCATCTTTGGTGTGGCTGAGGAATTGCCCTGGAAATGCTATGTGTCCGCTCTTGGAGAACCCTTTTCCTTCAACCTTCAGAAAATTGACTTAAACTATTGATTTTGCAAACTTTGCTTTCTTTTAAGACCGAACGGAAACATGACAGCAGAAATTTTCGAAAAGTGTTGCCACTTTCAATGCTAACTTGTCACTTTAGATAGTGTATATTTTCAACGAAAGGGGATGCACCCCACCCCCCCTAAATCCGGTCTTCTATATATACATATATGTAATCGTACTGAAGAGTTTAATTTTACTGTTTCAACTGCTTAAACACAATTCTGTCTGTTAGTGAAAGACGTAGTCCGGTTTCACGGACAAATCAAATGGTTTATTCAGAGCATAAGAGATTCAAGACCAGTTAACAAAGAAGTGACAAAAAGACAGTTTGTGCGGTACGGCTTAAATAAGTGGAAAAGTTGACCCATTGTTTCTTAACATTCTAATAGCCGTGTGCATCAACGAAGTTCAATTATTGAACGAGAGTCATAACCAAGCTCAGTAAAACTGTCTGCTGCACCAACGTTCAAGGTTAAGTCTCGGTCAAGTGGTGGATAAACTTGGTTTTAGCTTGAACGGCCGAATTTGTGGTTTTAACTTCGTTGATCCAAGTCAGTCTGTTTACATTCAATAATGTTTTTGTATTTTTTTTTCACTAATGAAATTACAATACATTTTTCGTGTTCGGAAATTTTTTTTACTCGTGGTTTCATTATTTTTTCCATGACAATTAAAACTAACTAACTAACTCTATGGCCTATGGAACCCGGAGGTTCAATGCCGCGTTCACAAAAGCTCTCCACTGACTTATATCCTCAGCTAACTGCATCCAGTTTCTACTTTATATTCCAATCTCTACGAGATCCATCTTAATATTGTCCTCCCATCTGCGCCTAGGTCTTCCTAATGGTCGTTTTCCGATTGGTCTTCCAGTCAAGACTTTGAAAGCGTTTCTACTTTCTTCCATTCTAGCTACATGACCCGCCCACCTAAGCCTCCTAGACTTGACGACCCTAACAATGTTGGGTAAACCATATAAATTATGTAGTTCCTCGTTATGAAGTTTCCGCCATTCCCCATTCCCGTTCCTCTTGGGTCCGAATATTCGTCTCAGGATCTTGTTCTCAAATACTTTCAGTCTATGTTCTTCCCTCAGAGTAAGATTTTTTAACCGAACGACAAGAGATTTTTTAACCGAATAGTAACACGAATTCCCTGCTTTTAGTCGACATTTAACTTCTCCATGAATATGATTTTCTTCTGTTAATATTGCTCCTAGATATTTGAAAGTATCCACTTTATCAAAACTATTATTTAATATTTTAACGCATCCATAATTTGATGTGTTCCGGTCCCGACGCACTTCCATGTATTTAGTTTTCTCTGCATTTACTTCTAAGCCCATGTCCCTGCAAGCGTTTAATAAGATCTCTGCATTTCTTTCTATTGTTCTCCTATCATCCCCTATTAAATTTACATCATCAGCATATGCCATAACCTGGTGAATACCGTTCAACTCTAGGCCCTGGTTGCTATCTTTGATTTTCCTTATAGCGTATTCCAGAACGAAGTTAAATCCATGACAATTACAATCACTGAAATTATATTGCTCACAATTCTATGCACACAATCTCGAAAGTCGAAAAGACCGGCACGCGGTATGCTTTCTTTATTTGTTACTTTGTTAAACGAAGATTAGAGACAAAAGACGATAATCAATCAGAGTCGATTTTACAAATTGATCGAAGTTTACTTAAACGAGATGTACTGAACATCGACTTTCAATGGTGCAACAGAAGTCCTGGAACCACGTTTAGACTTGAAATTTTAATGTTGAACGCCTTTGTGTGAACGCTCGTTTAAACTTCGTTGGTGCACACGGCTGTAAGAGTTATTTACAACATCTGGGAATGAATTTTTAAGCTCTAAAAGGAGCTTCAAATAGAGATCTTGAAGATGAAATAAGTCCAAAATAACTTTTAAAAAGTGAACTTGATTCCTTTGTGCACTGAACGCACCAAATATGGATCTAAAAATTCAGAAGAAGGGCAATTGATATTATGTGCTAATTGTATATCACTTAACTTATAAACAGTCTAGCCAATTATATCTACGACTTACAAAGGGACAGCAGTACTAATACAAACAGAACACAAAGTCTTATCTAACTTAACAAAGTGTATTACAGATATTTATGTTTTTTAAAAAGAAAATAATAGTTGGTTACTAATTAATCGGTAGCATAATGCTTAGAACACTCTCTCTTTGTGTGCAAATTCGCTTCAAGGGACTAAAATGTTTAATATGTCAAGTGGACTTAACATTAAGAGAGTGCTTCCAAGTCTTTCACAGTTGAATATGCACACAAGTCATGGTGAATTAGAACAACAATTTACAAATATTAGATAAAAGAAACTAATAGATAAATCTCATTGAGCTGAAGAAAATTATGTAAATCCTCATGCGTAGTTTAGGAAAATCGAGATTTCCTTCTTTTGGGAAACCTAAAAATTGACTATGAAATAAAACTATGCTAAGTATTAAGATTAAAATCATATATATTATGTTAATCAATAAATTACATCCACCTGAACAAAAGACATACTGGGAATAAATTCTTATGGGTACTTTTCGAGAAAAGTGAATTTTTATGGCACTAAAGTGTATATGTCCTTCATTGCCAAAAAATAATAAAATTAGGAATAGGTTCGAGACAAGATTTGAGGCTGTCTTGTCTCGTAAACGTGTTGTAAAAGTGATGTCTCGACTCCAAAAATGTATATTTGTCTATTGGAAGATAGGAGTCTCGTCTCGAATTTTGTCAGGAAAATACTGTTTTGTCTCGTGTGCATCCCTAAATAAAATTTTAAAATGTTTATTTGTTAATGTACCGTACTTGCGAAACAATACACTGTTAAATAACAGATTTATCTATTGTTGTTATCTTCCGTTAACGATGACACACATACTCCTAACTATGACGCACATATTACTTGTAACTAATGGCTCATTGGTAGAGCGTTCACCTCTGGTGCATGCGGTTCCTGGTTCGATTCTAGCTCGCACCAAGTGAACTTTGTGGTGGACAAACACCGTGTGTGGGGGTTTCCTCAGGGTTCTACCGTTTCCTCCCACTTTCTTCATTCTACCCTTTCATTCATTTCTCATCATCATCGTCTCCTTTAGCCTAGCCGGCATAATCGTGGGACGTAAAACTTAAACATTTCATTTTATTTTATTTATAACTAAATACTTGTATTCAGGGCAATTGAATTTTCATTACCTCAAAGCAAGATAAGGAGGAAACGAGAAAATTCACACACACCTACTATACAGAGTGTTATTAAAATGTGGCACAATATTTTGCGAACAAATTCCTCACATCAAAATAAGAAATATGGACCCATGCTCAGAAGTGGATAGTTTCGGAGCTATAGGGTGCAGAAAAACATGAAACAAGTGAACTTTAGAAGTTCATAGCTGCACTAGTTATGAACCTGTCGTAGTCGGGTCAAGACATCACTGAGGAACTATTATGTGGACTATCTAAATTTCCATGTTTAAGAATGCTTCAGTGTTTGCACATCAATTATTAGAGAGGTAGGTAGAGAGTGATCAAGTACTCCCAAACAGCCTCTCTAGAAATGATTGTGCAAGTACCGAACACTCTGAAAGATGGATATTTGAATAGTTCATACTAGTTCCTCAGTAATGTCCTGATACGACTACGATTGGTCCTATCGTATTGGAACTGTGGACCTTTAAAGTACATTTTTTCAAGTTTTTGGCATCCTGTAACTACAAAACTATGCGCTTTCGACTACAGGTCCATATGAACTTTTTTTTTTTATTTTGATGGAAAGAATCTATTTCCAAAATATTACCACAAATTTTTGTGACACCCTGTTTATCCTGCCGAAGCAAGACATGTCGTAAATCCCAGTTTGTCATTACACTGTTTATCGTTAACTTACCACCAGAATCATGTTGTAAGCACATTTGTTCTCTATACACATAATGCAAAACACTGCTGAAACTGTTATACCGTTTCCAGCTTTTATATATGTATAAAGTAATCCAGAAATACGTAAAATAGTTATATTGTTTTTTTTTTCTGGTCTTAAAGATTGGAAAGTACCTTTAGCGTTGTAATTGACGATTGGTACAAGGCAGTAACAGAGAATGATGCTGAGAGAGTTTCCACACGTTCCCCAGCATTGATTGTTTCTTGTCCTTCTGCGCCAGTGGACAAGGTGAAGGTTACTAAAGATTGTCAAGATAGGCTTTTTTGTGTGTATTTTCTTTCTTTCTCAGTCGATTTCTCTTCAGTTCTCTTCACTGAATCATCTTGGTGTTCAAACGAATGCAATAGTGATAAAAAAAAAAAAAAGAAAGAAAGAAAGAAGAAGAAAGCTCTTGGAAAGATATATATATAAAAGTTCTCGGAAGTTCATTATCTAGAATTTTCAACGCCAATCTTCGATGCGGCAACAAATATAAGATCAAAGAAAACGTCCAAAGGAGTCAAATAACCCACTGCAATTTAATTTACATTTGTGATACTTTGTGGTTTCGAGTTCTCAGACTTAGTTTAACTATCTTAGTGTATACTTTTTGTAAAGAGACATTTCTTAAAGTGTCAAACATTCTGGTTTCATCCAGAACTATCACGTGCTTGGAAGGCTTGGAAGAAAATTTGGTTTTGGTCCTATTCTGTTATCAATGTTATTAACTTCACTCAGTAATAAGCTTGCGCCTTAATATATAATAGTATAATTTTACTAGTTCTCTCGAAGAGGTACAAATAATTCCATCGCTTTTCGGGCTAAAGTAAGTAGCCTTGTATCATTCGGGAATTCGTGTTCTCTGTTATGCACACACACACTCAAGTAGCTGAAGCAAAAAATTCAAACCATAGAACAAAGACACAAAGACTTGCGTATTGTAGAGGATAAATATAATAAAAAACGTAAAATATTTCGAAAAGAACTATTCTGCCACGCAAGTTTTAATTTTAACATTGTAATCTATATAAATAAAAATGAATGTAGCGTTAGTTGGCGGCCAACTCCTCCGAATCCACTGCACCAACTTTGATTACTATTGGTACCTATAGTCTAACTTACATTCTTATCGTATTGTTTTTCCCGAGAGGAACCGAACGCCTCTAGCAACATCATTCCAATTCTAACTTATGGGGTAAAATTGAACGACATTTGAGGTTCATTTTGTTCTTTGAATTGCTACAGCAACCAGTTTTTAAACACTTTTGCTTCTGTTGCTAGGATTTTAACGCCATAGATTATATTATAACATACTGCAATTACGATTCACCTTTAACTACGAGATTATTGATATTATCTTTTTTAAAAAATCATGGTTGGAAGTATGTGTAGTGTAAAAAATATTGAGGACAACTGAATCACTATCACTGCAATTTCATTGAAATGGGTATACTAGGGAGAGAAAGTGTTCCAATATTTTCCACAAACCTATTATACCCGTAAGAGGAACAGGTATTCCAGGTAATAAAGACTTTATTCTGATGCCGACACTTTCTTTGATACAACCTTGAAATATCCATTTGCAACCAATAATAAAGATTTAGGTAGAAATAAAGAGAGAGAGAGAGAGATTTCTCCCGTTTATAAAACATGACTTTACAGGCGCATACTTCGTCTACTTGAATTAGGTAATAATCAAATTTTTGTTAATTAATATGTATGATTGATTAGGTAGGATTAGATAGCTCAAGTCCTTTTTGTTTTGTTTTCGTTTTTCCTTTTGTTTTTGAAATTTTGTTTTGATTTGTTTGTTTATTCATCTTGAGTGTTGTGGTCTCGTTCTTCCCAACCTTTCCCTTGTTCCCTTTCTTCTTAACAATTATCGCAAATAAAGGATGATGGAAAAGGCTAAAGAAAAATATAATGCAATGATGATAGCCCATTTCAGTTAAAGTCTTCAGATGCCGAAACTGAAGAGGCGGATCTGAGCATTAAGAGGGAGAAGGAGTGCGCCAGAGCGGCCGGAAGATTGGTGTTCAATTTAACATGGGATCTCAACCATTTTTTAGGCAAATCATGGTTTCATTTCGTTCTTTCGCAAAAATGTCTCAATAGCTCACTTAATATGATGCATCTCATTTTGAAGGTGCAATTTGAACTCTGTGCGTGATATTTTCTTCTTATAAATACAGATAATTATAATCCAAATTCCCATAAGAAAATGATCAAAATTAGAGGGAAAAGTCTTCTGTTTTTTTACAGTAAGGAAAAGAGCTAAAAATTTCGGACTTTTCTGAGAATGGAGTACTACCTTTGTATTTGTGCGCTACTGTACTATTTTTTCGCTGTTTCCAATGACATTCATTACACAATCGATGAGAAATTATATCCTTCATTATTGAATCTACAGAAATCAGAAATCAGATTTTTTCGTGTTCACGTACTTGGCCGTCTAACTGCTAGATGGCACTATAGTCATTCCTCATCCCACTTTCCTTCTCAGCGGGAGCCAGTCCTTTTGAAAACCTATTTTGAACTTCTTAACAGGGGCGGGAGAAAGGAAGTCGTTGTTAAGAACGGGAACTTCAAACACGAGGAATAGCAAAATTTATGACCTCCTTAGTTGATGGTTTCTGTTTCAGCAGTACAGTGTATTTGTAGATGGTTTCTATGAGAAGAAGTAATTTGTGTTGGTAGCGATAAAGTCAACCTTTCGACAGAGATTTGTGAAGGAGAAGCCGAACCAAAGTCTTCGTTTATCTATTCCAAGAAAGAAATGAAAACTTCCTGCAGGACTGAGAATATACATACAAGAGAAAAAATAAAATACATTATTATAATCTTATTATAATAATCGAGTAGATTAATCCCCGAAATATTCTTTGTTTACCTGTCAAAAATCAAGAATAATATAAAGCTCTTTCATCAGCTTCCATCGTACAACATACTAAACAGAAACATTATATATATATATATATATATATATATATATATATATATATATATATAGTGGCGGATCCAAGATATGATCAAGGGAGGAGCTAGTTTGTCTCTTTATCCAGAGTAAACAGGATTGAAGCCCATTTTACCTGAACGTCAAGGGGGGGGCTATAGCCTCTATAGCCACCTTTGGATCCGCGCCTGTATGTGTATACTGTTTACAGTGCCGGATTTACGTATAAGCTAAACAAGCTATAGCTTAGGGCCCTGCTCTCTTGGGGCCGAAAAATCTAAAGAAAAACTGGATATACATTTCTAAAATATAAGAAAATTAAAAAATAAAATAAAATGTATATATACGTAGCAACAATGCTTCCTGCTGTGTAGCCTACGTTCATGTAATTAATGGGGCTCCTTCTGCTAGTCTGCTTCCTAAATTATCTCTAGTTTGTTCATTTCTGTATGTAGGGTGCCTATGTTCATCTGGACACATAAAGGACCCCATTACCTTAAACAGCTTGGGGCCCCACGAAACCTAAATCCGACTCTGACTATCTATTTATGCATGTTTGCTCCCTCTCTTTTCGAAGCAGTGTTTCTTTGATATTGCTTCAGATTCCGGCAGGTTTTACCAAGGAGGGAAGAGTCCTTATTCATTCCAGGCATTCAAACTAGGGACTGGACTACTTGCTTCCAACATTCTGTCCCCCATGTATCCAACATTCTGTCCAAGAAAGAAATACTGTACTTCGTTGATATCTCTCTTCGTCTACGATTTTGGAACGGGTAGATCAAGTTAAGTACTATTTTCTTTTTTAGCTCCGCATAGAGTTCTACCTTCTCTAATTTAAAGTTTGGTCCATTTGTTTCAAAGCTGAAAAGAAAAATGAAATGAAACCTTTAAGTTTTATGTCGTCCCACAGTTATGCCGGCTAGGCTAAAGGAGACGGTGATAATGAGAAATGAATGAAATGCTGGAATGAAGAAAGTGGGAGAAAACGGGAGAACTCAGAGGAAACTGACGCACACAGCGTTTGCCCACCACTTGAGCGGGAGATGGAATTGAACCCGGGACCCCATGCACCAGAGGTAAACGCTCTACCACTGAGCAACCGCCCCTGGAGTGATTAGAGTTCAGAGTTCCGCTCCGCAGCGAGGCCATATGAGACTGAACCTAAATTTTAACATGGGATCCGAACCACATATGCTCCCAGTGGGAATCGAACACGGGTCTCCCGTCTCAAAAGCACCTAAGCTAACAATATAGCTAAGAGGAAGCTCAGCCTTATTGTCATTATACCTGATTTCCACTCATGGGAAAGTGATGTTGCTACTAAATCATTCTGCTTCTTTCACTAGAGATAAGATACAAGTATCTTCCTAAATTTTGAAACAAAAGAAAGTAAACTTGGAATCTAGAATCTAGTGGCCCATGGAACCTCCTAAATGAAGTAATAGTTGAAAACATTCTGGTAAGCCAAACTGAAATGGCTTATACACATTCAGTTTCATGTTCTTTAAATCTAATAATTTTGGTAACAGACTCAATCCCATGTTTGGAATATATCTTTAGATACCACTTCCAATTATAAATACAGAAGATTATCCATAATACGGCCATGGGCAACTCTGGCAAGTTCAGTAATCTGAAGATTATTAGTTGGCATATTGCAAGCGTGATCGGAGAAAATTCTCACTGAAGATCCATGAGGAAAGAGTGGTGTATGACCGACTTCAGACAGTCTACCATATCTACTAATTGAATCTTTTTTTTTTTTTGTTGTTGTTAAAAGGGCGTATGTGCAATAAACAAAGTTGTCAGGAAATGACAAAAATTGTTTTCTTACGAGACGGTTTGGTTTATGATAAAAAAGAAAAATGCCTTATATTTATAACACTTTTCCAGAAACACACGTCCTTTTAACACAAATTGTTAGATCTACCTCTAAATATTCATTTCTTTAAAAAAGTTAAAATTGTTTAAAATGTTACATACGCCCTTTTAACAGAAACGATTCAATTGCTCTGTAATTATTGCTTATTTGTCTTCCTTTTACATAAAAATAATACTGTGCAGAACATATATAGCAGCCCCACCGAGATCAAACTCGAGACTGTGCATTTTTTAAAGATCTTTCTTTCTTTCTTTCTTTCTTTTTTTTTTTTAATAAGAAATCCAACAGAGTATAGTCCAATAGCTGTTGGATTAATGGCAGTTAAATTGTATTATGCCAATGATTGTTGGTAAACAATGTTTTCAAATTATGAATATACTGAATGTGTGTTTATTTCTCTAAACGCATAATTCACAGATTCCAAGAGCAAGTTATGAAGTTAAAATCTTCGAGATAAAAGTTGTACTATTTGGCAAAAACCTTAACTTGGGATACCTTAGTTCATGATACTTCATGGAATAGATCCATTCCACTATTGGGCAAAGCTCTTGTTCCCTGAACACCTTAGTTGATGATGTTTTGTTAGTACAGAAGTTGCACTATTTGCCAAAACTATTGTTTTTGGAACATACCTTTGTTTATCGTACTTTTATATTTCATGGAATAGATTCATTTAAAAAGAACAGAAGAAAAACAATGTCTTTAAAGAGGGAAAATAAATAGATGTATTTCAATTTTCATATTACTTTATTTGTTATTATTAGAAAAAAGAAACAAACAACAAAATAAGGTGATTTTACATATTAGTATCCGTAAGAGCTCTTCTGACCAATGGTAATCTGTGCCTTAGATCCAGCCATAGAGGAAGAAGAAGGGTTATAGGCAGCAATTCTACGTGCTATATCGTCACTATCAGTTGGAAGAGCAATTGTAGGATGTATTGATGCTGCAGAGTCTGCTCCATCTTGCATTGGAGGGGATGCAGTAGTGCGTGCAGTTAAACTATCTGCTGCCGTTGCAATTGCGATGTAAGGACGAGCTTTCACAACCGCTGAAGCCACATTTCCGTGGTGATGGCTTCTTATGACGTGTGATACTGCTTCTGGTATGACTGCTGTTGCAACAGCCTGATGTGCAGTTGCGATAGGTACTAGAAGAGCTGCAATAGGATGTGCTGCAACTGCAGGAGCCGGTGCTGCAACTGCTGGCGCTACCTGAACCAAAGGTTGAGGAATAGCTATTGTAGGGGGTGGGGCGTGAACGATTACTTGTTGGTGCACAGGCTGAATTGGTTGGTAATGTTGAGGTACTGCTGCAGGGGCTGGGTATGCTGCAGGACTTACAAACTGTACCTGGCCTCCATAAATATAGCTTGGAGCTCCACCGTAGCCGTACCCAAGGGTCAATATTCCACGTTTTTGCTTTTCTTCTGTAATATTTTTGGCTGCGTCCGTTGTCAATGCCAGTAGGGAGAAGAGAAGCTAAACAAAATAATTAGAAGAACAGATTAGAAATTAGAAATGAAGTACTATCAAAGTAAGATATACAAAAGCATGCGTACGATTAATACTTAATGAATTCTATTAATGTACCGGTAGAAAACAGTATTCAGTAATTGTGTACCTACGTTTGATGTTAAAGGTTTTTGGTTCGACCCCAGATAATATGAATTCGTAATAGGAAATGTCTAGATAAGCAGGTTTACTAGGATTTTCTTGTATCCTCTTAATACTTTTGTTTCATCAAATCTTTCATTGTTGTTCACGTTATTTTCTTATTTATCCTATGAGAGCTTAAGCCTACAACATTAAATGAAAAACATTTTTTTCTATTATTTCTGATAAGGTATCAAATTGGTTTTAAAAGAAGTATTTTCAGAAAGTCCAATTGAATATTATTAAGAATATCTATAGAGCAAGCAATACACAGGAAAAAAAAAAAAAGAGTTCAAACACAAAAATTATCTCTATGATATGCCATCTTATTGTGTTTTTGCTTTGGAAGGAGGTTTCTGAGTCCGATCCATCGACTGTATTTTGCTTGTTTTATGATTAAATGAATAAGTAATACAATTGCACTCTAATTGAAACATTAGTGCTTAATACATATTGAAAATTTAACTTATACTTCCAACGATAGATAAAATTCTAATGTCGTTGATGGTGCCTAGACCAAATGTTATATTGACGAAAGGATGCTTCAACCATTTAATGAATTAAATAATAAAAGAATGCTATTTGTGGAATAGGGCAGGGGAAAAAATAGAAGGAATCAAACAACCACCTACAAAATAATTCACATTTCATAAGCACATGAGGCTGTATTTATTCAGTATAAATATTTGAGTCAAATGGAGTTAAGTTTAAAGTGAGCAGTTTAGTAAGGGATGTGACTCCTATAGAATTGGTGTCGGGGCTCTGTTCCTTTGTTTCTTCCTGACTTTACTCTCTGTTCGTAATATTCACTGTTTTGCTCAATTTACCAATTAAGTAAAATAGCAGTATTACGAAAAAAAGGCAGAGCCATTATTCATATACGTTTTGTATTAAAATCTAGTTGATAACTCGCCAACATGTTACAAAATGGAATTTAAAAGAGCGAAATCCCAATTATTGTAGTCCACGGAAACTATGGGTAAGAGTCGTGATGTACACCTATTACCATTAATTTGAATTTTCAGATCAGAGTTTGTTCTTTCAGTTTAAATATATTCCCATCAGTGGCGGCTTTTGAGGGAAATCAAATCTCTAAAAAATTAACATTTTATCTCTACAAGCTAAATGAATTAGTCCACATTTTCTGGCTATAAGTACACACTACAATTAGTACATGTTTTAAGTTTATTTCTTTAGACAGTTGTTGATAAAAATGTTAATTTTTGGCGATGTGACTTCCTTCAAGTGCCACCTCTGGTTCCCATTTATTTCATAATGCTTCATCAAGAATTATGTGCTTGCCGGTAATCGAACCCAGGACCAAAGGTGCGCTAATCAGTATTCTATACCGGTATAATGCACTTCATTAACAAACATTCACATACCTGGATTAATTTATATAGGACAACAAAAGGGTTTTTAAAAGAATATCTGCTTTTAAAAAATGTATTTAAGGAAATTCCGATTTTATCAGGTAATTGGCCCTATTAGAACAAAGCCAAATCCTGTAAAAATAATAATAATTAGGACGATCGACTGTGAGATTCAAAGTTGGAAATTCCACTAGCGATTAAAAAAAGAACATTTCAATAGCTTAACGTATAGCAATAACATTCTATTCTAGAACTAAAAATACGGTGGTGTAATTAGAATATAGCATTCCTTTTCAGCACAAAGGTTATATGAGACGTGCCTCTACAATTTAAGGTGGGATAATGCTTTGAAAGTTTAAAGCTCTCGGACAGGGAATGGAAGCCGGAACCCCGAGTACCAAATGAGCGCGCGCTAGCCACTAAATTAGTGGGAAGGGCTAACAGGTTGGTGTGATTAGATGGTTTTGTGTTTACCGTACTTTTCAGCGCCATGACTATGAGTATATGTAACATGGACTTACGGATTAATACTAAGTCCTAAAAACGTTTGGCTCTTGGTAAAATTGACTCAGATCTAACCATCACGAAGTTCAGTTCTAATATTAAGTCCCATTATACAGTAAACAAATTTTTATTTATTTTATTTGATTTGAATTAAGTGTCCCTTTCAGCAGCGAGGCTATATGAGATGTGAACCTACAGCTTAACGTGGGATTCGAACCACATGAGCTCCCGCCGGAAGTCAAATCCGTGTCTCCCACTCCAAAGGAACATACTATACAGTGAATGAACTACATAGCAGAACAATATAAAACAGATAGCTTCTAGTGTGTTGCTTTATACATACATTGAACTCTAGCTTATATTGTTCCACTAGTCGGTTCACTATCGTGGGTTATTTTGAGTTTAGGGTACCGCTCCGCAGCGAGGCTATATGAAACGTGCACTTAAATTTTAACATGGGATCTGAACCACATACGCTCCAACCGGGAATCGAACCTGGATCTCCCGCATCAGAGACGCGTACGCTAACCATATAGTCAAGAGGAAACTCCAAAATTATTATCATTACACCAATCATAAGGATGAGAATACTTACCAGATATCTGGAATCCATTGTTCGATATGCTCTTATGGGCTTAAAGATTAAAACTAACACTTATTTCAAACCTTCAGTGTATTTTATATTGAGAATGTCTCTAGGCTTTGACACACCCACCCTCTTTGTAAACTCCAAAGATGAGTCCCTCCCTTTTGCTTTCACTAACGTGATATTAAGACGACAAATAAACTTGAAGATGACATCTCTTTGGAAGGGACAATGTCTATTATAATTTAATGGATTTTATTCATTAATACCAACGGTGCACGATCTATCTTCTTCCGGACGCTTTAATAATGTCTTCATTAGTAGAAATCTTGAAGAAAGGAAATAACAAAAGGGAAAAGAGAGAGA